>NC_080471.1:22801307-23101307 GCF_030265055.1 Doryrhamphus excisus | reverse complement strand
ACCAGAGTACCCAGAGAAAACCCACAATGCACGGGAAGAACATGCAAACTCCACACAGAGATGGCCGAGAGTGGAATCGAACTCGGGTCTCCTAGCTGTGAGGTCTGCGCGTTAACCACTTGTCCACCGTGCAGCCTGTTCTATATACTCATTCATTTTCTACCGCTTTTTCCTCACGAGGGTCGCGGGGGTGCTGGAGCCTATCCCAGCTGTCTTCAGGCGAGAGGCGGGGTACACCCTGGACGAGTCGCCAGCCAATCACAGGGCACATATAGACAAACAACCATTCACACTCACATTCATACCTATGGACAATTTGGAGTCGCTAATTAACCTAGCATGTTTTTGGAATGTGGGAGGAAACCGGAGTACTCGGAGAAAACCCACAATGCATGGGAAGAACATGCAAACTCCGAGGGTGGAATCGAACTTGGGTCTCCTAGCTGTGAGGTCTGCGCGTTAACCACTCGACGACCGTGCAGCCTGTTCTATATACTGTATACACCAAAATAAAGGTTAATATTATGGATTAAAACTGCACCGAACATGAGCTCTTTTAATGTGCACTTGCATCATCACCTCTTCTAGTCTGTCTCAAACACAAAAACAATGTAAACGACGTATAAATACATATTTGGTGTTGGGTGTTTCGGGTTGAAATAAATCTAAATCTGTCTTTGGTAGCCATTAGTTAACTGTGAAGGTTTTTTAGGGGATCTTGATGGTACCAAAGTGTCTTACCTAATAGGTATGTGTTGTCCCAGTTTAGAAACCAAGCCAAGAGACGGATCCAACTGTTTGTATTTATTGTACGACATGTAAGACACGACCACGACCATGAAGCCAGCAGGGCTGCCGGGGTACACACCAGTCATAACCCCATTCTGTGGAAGGTTAGACAGGACAAAGAAGGTCACAGGGACCCGATCAAAGTGTTAGAATAGTGTATCACATGGTGAAGACAATGTTATCAGGTCATTATGTTTGAGTGACTCATGGACTGGCATGAAGTGGCAGGCATGTTGTTTGCGAGAGGGTGACTTTCAAACGGGAGTGTTAATGTACACCAGTGATTTTCAACCTTTTTTGAGCCATGGCACGTTTTTTTTTTTTTACATTGGAAAAATGTTGTGGCACACCACTAACCAAAAATGTTCCAAAATGTCACCACGACCTCACACGTGCATCAAGTCGTTTTTACATCACCACTTTTTCTCTTTCCGAATGACCTTTCGGGAAACAATGGTATCCATGGAAAGGAATATTCCAATCTCTTGTCTACATGCGCCGTGAAAATCAACCAGAGTAGATATCAATAGGGCATGCCCAGTAAAACGTAAACATCAACATCACGTGATATCAGCTTCCTTGAGTTTTTCTTTCACTTGTTGGAATAACTCCGTATTGCCAGTTTTTCTGTCCGTCCAGTCTTGAAATTTAGTTTGAATCAAAAACAAACTTTGCTTCGTCCAGTGCCGATTGCTGGCCTCCATTTTTAAAAGTGAACAACGTCTGGATCTGCGTGTTACGTCATATCTGAGCATGCGCTGAAAGAACGCACCCGGGATCAATTTAAACAGGAAAAGATCAAATTCAATCTTGCTAATATTTTATAATTAAACTCAGGACATGTTTTATATAGATATATATTGTCTTTTTTAATAAAACTAGACTTGTGAATAAAGTATAGAAGGGTTTAGATTCTGTTTCACAGATGGCGCTAATGCACACGAAAGCTGCTTGCCGACCGCCAATAAACAACAGAAGAAGAAAAACACCACAAAGAAGAACGCAGTCTGACAACTTTCCGTTTGAGCCTCAATCGGATTGGTTAAAGCAGGGGTCTCAAACACGCGGTCACTAGTTTGAGGCCCCCGCCTTGATATGAAAGTTTAATGTTAGTGCGGCCCGCGCAAGTTTGATATGGATGCTGTATGGTATCATGTACCCAGAAAAAATTATTACGTTTGATTCATGTTCATGTTAAAGGTTAAATAACTGTTAATAGTTATCCTCCCTATCCGTGTGGAAGTGGTAAGTTTTTGGCTATTTACGTTTGAAGGAAATAACTTGAAGGCTACCGTTTAGGTCGCTAGCTCTCTAGTTTGCGAGTTAGCATGTGTCTCAAGACCCTGCAGTTGCGCAATATGTTGTAAATAAAAAGAGTATAAATGTGACTATAGTCGTGTTTTGTCATGTCTACAGGGCTCTAATAATGCTTTGTTCATTTTAATCTGAAAAAAATCATTTGTCTACCCACCAACTATATGTGGTTTCTTAGGTTTTTATTATTTGCTGTTTTATTATTATTATTATTATATTTATTTATTACTGATTGATTCTTGATTTGTTTATTTATTTTTCATCTTATTTTGTGTGCAGAAAAATAAAAATGAAGATATTTGAGAACAGTGGAATGTTTTATCAGAGCTTTTATTGTAGAAAATCGGAACCAAAGCACTGAAAAAGTTTGTATATTTTTCTGTAATAAAAATAAATGCGTTTTTTTTGGGGTTTTTTTTAAAACCTGATGCGGCCCAGCCTTGCCCAGACCCTAGCTCCAGTGGCCCCCAGGTAAATGGAGTTTGAGACCCCTGGGGTTAAAGGAATATTCCATCCCTGTTCAATTCTTTCCGTTTGAGCAAATAAATCAAATGCAATTGGAAATATTTGGGTCCATATATTCATGGCTATTGACATAATATTTGCAAATGATGATTAATAAATGTTTATTATAAAATGTGATATTGGATAACACTAGTGTGCCGTGTCACAGTGGTTGAAAATCACTGACCCCCATAGGAAAGAATCTCAGCATCTATTAAGCAATTGCTTAAAAAAAGAGCTTTTATGATGCATTTTATTTACTTCACATCAGCCAGGACAAGACATGATACGTCTTAGTTGATGATAATAAGCGATGAAAGGATTTCAATCATCTCAGATGGACCCAACAAGGTTACAAGGTTCAACTTAGCCCCCCCCCCCGTTTCAAAGACAACAGCTCTCACCTTGAAGCGAATGAACCTTTTCTTCCACGAGTGAAGACCAGAGAGGTAGATTTGGCGCAGAGCCTCGTGGCACAGTTGCAGGTCGATGCCGTCTGGAGTGACGGTGAACTGAAAGGCCACCGCCTGGTGAGCTTCTGCCATGGTGGCTGTGGCTTGCGTACTGGAAGACATAGCAGTATATTACAGTATCTGTACAGTACAACCGGTATTTGTGTTGCTTCTTCCTTTAAACGTTCCTTTATTTAAACTAATAGTGACTGGCTATTCAAACAAAAATGAAGTTGAAGCAGACATGACGGTAAGAATAATTAGTATTTTGTACCATGGATTGCTCTAAAACCATTAATACTGTATTCCAGTCATGTTTTCGATAAATTAATCCTAACTAATAAAATTAAAATTAAACTGTCGTGGGGAAAAGTAACATTTCTTATATTTGCCGTTGAATAGCCTGAAGAAACTCAGGGCTGTGTGTTTAAACAGTGGTCTCCTCGATCACTAAAACATCACATGAAGAAACGTTCTCGGTACAACAGGTTCCCGCAAGCCGAAGCCAAAGTAAGAACCACAATTCCTTGGAAAACCGGTTAGGTGAGTGCGTCATCCGTTTTCAATATGGATTTCATTTGTGAAAACAAGACATTAAAGCTAATGTATCTTCAGCATTTATTTCATGTGAAAATAACATTTAAAAAATTGTAGTAATTACTACTCTTGCAGCCGTCCACAAACTGCAATATTTTTGTCCGTATGCACATTTTGGGTTTCTGTTCATTTCACCAATGATTGCATTACTAAATTAATTACACAAATAACACAAACAGAATAGCAAACCACAGTAATTGAATAGAAATAGTACTCAAAAGTAAAAGACAGGTTGTGTCCACTCAAACAGCAGTTCTGCAGGAGGTGGGTCGATACAAACATCGATATTACCGATACCACGAGCATACTTTCTAGTTCTCCTGTTAATTTTTGTATGATTGTTTTTGTTGTGTTGTTCATATTTCTACAATATTCTATATCTGTATATTGTTAACAATGTTATTGGACACAGGGAGGCGTCGGGCCCAAAATACAAAAAGATATTTTTCCTTTTTGTTTACTTATTTTGCACTTTTGACATTTTCTACCGCTTATCCTCACGAGGGTACACCCTGGACAGGTGGCCAGCCAATCACAGGGCACATATAGACAAACAACCATTCACACTCACATTCATACCTATGGACAATTTGGAGTCGCCAATTAACCTAGCATGTTTTTGGAATGTGGGAGGAAACCGGAGTACCCGGAGAAGACCCACAATGCACAGGAAGAACATGCAAACTCCACACAGAGATGGCCGAGGGTGGAATCGAACTCGGGTCTCCTAGCTGTGACGTCTGTGTTAACCACTCGCCGCCGTGCAGCCTGTTCTATATACTGTATACACCAAAATAAAGGTTAATATTATGGATTAAAACTGCACCGAACATGAGCTATTTTAATGTGCACTTGCATCATCACCTCTTCTAGCCTGTCTCAAGCACAAAAACAATGTAAGAGACGTATAAATACATATTTGGTGTCGGGCGTTCAGGTTGAAACAAATCTAAATGTGTCTTTGGTAGGAGGAAACCGGAGTACCCGGAGAAAACCCACAATGCACGGGGAGAACATGGAATCGAACTCCAGTCTCCTAGCTGTGTGGCCTGCACGCTAACCACTTGATCACCGTGCAGCCAAGTAACACGCAAACTCCATACAGAGATGGTGGGATTGAACTCGGGTCTCCTAGCTGTTAGGTCTGCGCGCTAACCACTCGACCACCGCGCAGCCCTCGATATAATCATTAAAAAGTAAAATCAAGTGTGTTTTTCCTTGTTTTCGGCATGAATTCCTGTCATTTTATACCTTTTATTTGGTCATTCCCATTTCCTGTCTGCTTGGTGTCACTTCCTTGCAATTTTTGTATAATATGGAGAACAAATAAATAAAAAGGATTGATAATAAACACACAGGATAGCTGCATATGAAGACAGGATATTTTAATTCTACTCTGATGAGGCTGAACATGCATCTTTGAGGATCCCTTATTGGCAGTCACCTACCCACCTACTTAAAATAATAATGATAAATTATCATTTATTGATTTATTGGTGCTGTACAGCCTGAACTTGATACTGACACCAGTGAAATGCAATAAAATGGGTCAAATTGTATTGTTGTATTAAAAGTATTAAATGCACATGTTTTCTTAGACAAAAAGACAACATCCCATCCCAACAATTATTCACTTGTATTTAAATATTGTCCCTATATTTACTTTGTATTAAATCGGTATCAATAATACAAGAATTGGCGCGTTATCTTGCCGATACCAAATCATCCAGTATCGCCCTTCTCTACTCTAAAGCCCGCCCCTCCCCCAAGCATCACATGACCAACCCTCCTCTGCGGAAACTGGGGGAAAGGTCGCCGCGCGTTGCCGCTTGTAGGCATGGAGAACTAGGAACTAAAGACCTAGCAAAACAAGCTAGCTTTAAACCTCCAATGTACCGACGAGCCTTTCCCGTTGCGTTTGCATCGACAAATAATTGTTGTGTTTTGGTCAATAAGATTCTATCGCCGTGATGAAAGGGAATTAATTATGTCAGTTAACGCCGCTACTGCAATCTTTAACATAACGTTTTGTTTTTACGTGGATCACAGATCTCCTGAATCGCCGTGCCGTCATGACATGGCACCGTTTCAAATCCACCCACAAAAAACGTGGTAGCAACACGAAACATGTGTCATACATGTGTCAAATGTATGGCAGCCCCCAAACCACGTGGTGTGCCAGAAACTGGGTCACTAATGTGCACCCCCCCCTTTGGAAAATAAGCAATATTATGTTATAGTCATCGCAGATATACGTCATATCCTGTATGTGCTGCTACACAGGTGACCCTTTTTTCCTGACCTTCAGCATCAGGTGACATTTTAATAACATAATGCATTTATTTATTACGTTCCATTTGCACTACAGATCACTATAATGCAAAGAAATAGGCAACAATATCGTTCACTAATGTGTCCAAGTGGTGTCCAGCTAGCAGGTAAATGACAATGAATGACCTTTATTTGCACTATTACCTACATAGGCGTTGCTAGGAAGACATCTTAACTAGTGACAGCGCGTAAGCCACTAATGTAATCAATATATGTTTCAATACAACTAATAAACACAATAAATTAAGTTGACATATTCAATCGGCAACAGCTTGCACTCCGGCTCTGACTTCTACGTCTCTCAAAATCATTATTAGCAAGCATTCCGACAAAAGCGAAAGTTACCATCTTTTTCTACGGCTCTTAAACGTCACACATTTGAACACCGTTGCATATTTTACAATCGCTTTCACACAAAAACAATCCAGGCTACGCCGCCACATTTTTTTAACTGAATCCATTTGTGTTTGTGTCCGTCGCAGCCATATTTAATGAGCTGCTTCGTAAAACTGCAGTGCAAGTCAAGCTAGGCAAGATATACGCGAAGGCGACGGCGGAACGGCGTTTTACTCACCAGACGTTCCTATGAATATGAGGAGTTCTGTGGAGGACTTTAGTTTTCGCTCCTGAATGTGACACAGTTGTGTCGCTGCTGTGTGTGTCCTGCTCACGTTACACGAGCTACATGAATGGAGCAAAAGCTTGTGTATGCCGTCTGTTTCTTTTGCTACGTCACGTTTCTATCGGGCGGGACAGCTCCCCCCAGAGGATTGATGTGGTATTGCAGAAAAAGAGTGAGGTGACGTCAGGATTCTCCTTGGTCGAAGGGCAGAGGTGTCCAAACTTTTTCCACCAGGGGTGGCATTCAGAAAAATTAAAGGATTTCGACGCTACTTTGATATTCTATATATTTAATAATATTATTAATTAATTATTAAAACATTATTAAATGTGGTATATTTTGGTTTTCATGTTCAGTCGTGTTTATTAAAACATGCTAATTCAAGATATACAGTATAGTGGTAACTAGTACAGAAGCTGCAACAAAACTATGCAATTACCAAGATAATTATGCAGAGTTTTGTGTGACAATGTAAAAGAAGCACTAAAGTAATTCAATAATATGTCAGTGCTGAAATAACCCAGTAAACTATCTCAACACAATCCCATTTTTATCAGTAGAGGGCGCTAACTGACTGTTTTTGTGTTATTTTGATACATGCATTTACTGTACATTGAACTTCAACATCCTGCTAGATTGGCAGAATTGGTAATATATATATATATATATATATATATATATATATATATATATATATATATATATATATATATATATATATATATATATATATATATATATATATATATATATATATATATATATATATATATATATATATATATATATATATATATATATATATATATATATATATTGTATATATAGTATATATAGCCAACAAGTTATGTATATTTAAAGAAAAAAACAGCCTGCTTCTCAGCTTAGGATTATAATTGGAAAAGTGTAGTATTAGCATGAAGTTTTTCTCCTTATAGTACACATTTTTGCTCCCTTTTAAATAACTTAACTTCATAACATTTTGACTTAATTTTCTGAATATTGTAACTCTTTCCCAACCCAATTTTCCAAAAAATTGCAGTTGTTTTTTGTTTATTTGTCATAATGATTACAATATTTTTTCATCTTAATATGCTTGTATAATTCAGTGGCTGATGGTGCATTTGGTGCCGGCCAGATTTTAGCCAGTATCAAAAAACAAAACAATAATGATACTAAATATGTGCCATAGCAGGACTTTGAACCGGGGGTCACTCATGTAAAGCGACATAGTCATTAGCAATGTATTATACAGGTGAGCTACAGGATGCATTCAACAAGATAGCCACAACCCGTGATAAGATTGCTAGTAGTTATGATATAAGTAGCCTTATCTTTGTATACATAGTCACCAATACACCTGACCGCGTATTGTTACCGCTAGTATATACATATATAAACTACTGGAAGTATTTCAACCAAGAAACATGCTACAAATAAAGATAATAGACTATTGGTAATACATTAATATAATTTAATGGAATAAATACTACAATTCAAAACTGAAATGTAGGTCAGTGCTTTTGGTAATGGTTAGGCCAGCAGTGAAGGCCTTGCTGGTACTGATTGCACACCATTAGTATTTTTCTTTTTTTTTTCAAATGTACAAATATTTAAACTTTTATTCATTCATACATCTATTTTCTATGCTGCTTGTCTTCACTAGGGTATGCTGGAGGCTGCCCCAGCTGATTTTGGGCAAGAAAAGCATGGTACGCCCTGGACTGGTAGATTCGAACTTTTTTTCTTTTAATATTTGATTTAATATTGTGATTTGTTCTCGTAAGATTACATTGTTTCACTTAATTCCTCCAATTAATTGTTTTTTATTTGAAATATGACTGCTTAAAAAAGTATTTTTTGTAGTTTTCTTGTTTAGTGTCGAAAGTGCCGAGTGGTAATTAAAAAGAAAAAACAGCTGCCACTGGACCCCAGGCCACACTTGACTTGAGACGGAAGTGAGATGACGTCACAACACGAACCCAAACCGCTGTCTCCACGAGGCGCGTCCTCGAGCTGGCTCGTGAACTCGCCTCCAACTGTCAGCAGAGCGCCGCGTGCCTCACAGCTGCTGCCAGTTCGCGACATGTGTTGCTGACTTGACCGAGCGGGGTGCGGGGAAATACAGCCCGACCTGACAGCATCCATTCGGGCACAAGCCTTCCAAAGCGTGACGTTAGAAGCTCCGCTGGACGGCGAAGGAGAGAATGAGAATAGTGGATGCTGTTTCCACTCGAAGGTACATTACAGAAGAAGAGGACTCATTCACAAGGTAAGCGAACGCGGCAGTTTGAAAGTAAGTGAACGCTAGTTTCCTCAACGTACTCTTTCATCTTTACTTAATTTCACTATGAGCCGTGATGGCGATAGTATTCATGCCAATTCTACTAAAAGTGAGTAAATCAGTGGTGTCAAACTCGTTTTCTTTGAGGGACACTTGTAACTGTCAATATACTGTATGTTAGCATAAATGTTAGGTTTATGTCTATACTGTATGTTAGCATAAATATGAATATAGCATCATGATATTATTACACAATTACCCAACTGTTGTGTAGTCAGAATGTCAGGGTGACCAGCAAACATTCAAGTGTTTATTTTTTGATAAAAATATAATTGAAATGTCTTTTTGTATGATCAGTTAATATTAAATTTCAGAGGAACTGTACATGGTACATTTTTTTCCCTGTGAATGTGAAAGTATAAATATATTTTTGAAGCAAAACAGTGTTCCCAGGCTCTCGCTAGCCATATTTAGCCACTTGAGTTTGATAATGTGGAGTACATGAAACAATCCTTTCAGAGTTTATGAGCTGAGAGTTGTTAATGCGGCCATGAAACACTCCCACAGTTTATAGAAGGATTCTCTTTTCAAAACATAATTATACTCTAAAATGGCTTTTGATGTTCCCGTTCTTTGGGATATCTTTTTACACAAGTGAGAAATCTCAGACAACATTGGGGTGTTTGTAATTTTTAGTCCTGTTAAAACGGGTGAAGGTCCATTTGGACCATTGCACCATTATCCGTTTACATATGTGATGTTTACATTGTCTGACGACATCACTGTAGCCTGGATATATTGCACTTTGAGTCCATTAACTCAAGTGTGAACACAAAATCCAGCACCAAAAGAACCGGACCGAATATCAATACAGGGACCGTCTGAGAGAGATGTGTCTCAAGTCTGTCTCCCAGCGGACTCGTCCTGACCTGAGCGAGGCAAGCGTCAATCCCGACCGCACCAAAACACAGGATATGATGTCACCAAATGGGAGCTTAACCAAGCGATGCATAGCAACTCCCGACAAAAAGCTGAGTAAAAATGACTGCTGTCCATGCGTGAAGACCCCATTAAGATTGCAGTATGTGAACCGACAAGCGTTGAGAAGTAGGCCAAAGGCTGGTCTGCTGTGCTATGTCATCCATGCCCAGACCTCTTTAAAATGTTAACTGGTTCAAAAAGGGGGGAGGGGGGGAGGCCACAGACAGACAACTGGAATAGTAGATCTCCTGCAAGACGCTCTTCCAGATGTCACTATTTACTGTGTCATTGTGTTTTGTCTGCATGTTATTTGTCATTATTCCACTACATTTCATTACATTACATAAACACAATAATAACAGAGGAAAAAGCTGAATAAAGATCAATACCTTTTAATAACAGTGCAGTTAATTTGTATTTGTTTATATACTACCACTACTATACAATTGTGCCTGCTGTACTAGTGTAAAATGATGTTGACATTAAGAGTAAACAAGCTCGCTTTGTGGTGTATTCACTTATGCACGGTTACTATTATGTCCACTTATTGTTAGCTATTGTACTGAGCAGCCAGGACAGAGATACGTATGCCACTTTTGTCACTATGATACGGATATGTTTCAATAAGTTGTTTCCAGTCCTGTGGATATGATCATGCTTTTACTCTATGATTTCCATGTTCATAAAATCGTGGACGGAATTGCGGAATTGGTCAACAAAAACAGAATTTACTACTAAGTGCGGACTCTCGCGGAAATTGACGTAATGAGAATGAAATGTTGTCATTGAATGTTCGAGTTATTCATGTCAAAATGGCGACCTGAAAGTTTAGCGGAAATTCTTCTCAAGAAGTGTAAATAGGAGCTAGCGAGGTTAGCTTAGTTTAGCAGAGCATGCTGGCGTGGCTTTTGCGTGTGCGATTCGGGCTAGGGTATATTATATATTTTTCACTGTATTGTGTTTTATTGCTTTAATATAAGTGAGTTTAACAATGCAAGTTTGGAGTGAAACGTTTATTCTTGCACCCAAGTTGTCGTCACGGTCTTCAAAATAAGAGCGCTGTTTACTACACTTGGCCGTTTGTCATTCCTACATATCACCCAGCGGCTATTTTGAGTTGCCTGAAATCTTTATTCTGTAAATCTTGCTTATCATAATTACATGAAGAGCATTTTCTGAAATGATTACATAAATTATTAACTCATCAGTCAATAGAAGACTGAAATACAAACCTATTCTGAAAAAGAATATACACACCATGTAAAAATGTAACTTAATTGAATGAACAATAGGTCTATTTTTAGTACTGCTTGTGCCAGATAGTAATGAACAAGCTGTGCTGTGGGCATACCGCCATTTTAATTGGGTATAATTTCCCTGTGCAACTAATGATCATGTTTCTCTCCGATGAAGTTTTACATATCTCGCTCCAAAATGTGTTGGGACTAAATAAGATGGTTTTGGGAATTCCCTCAGTAATTGTCATTCTAATGTGTCATTCACGTCCAAAAATACTTCATGTTTACAATCATGTTGAAACGAAATTTCCTTCCATTGGCGTAATATCCATTCCCAGTACACTGCATGATAATCCTCTTTCTGTGCTTGCAAACATGACTGAACATGAAAACCAAAATATACCACATCACTGGTGCAGTGTAAGCCCCCACCGAAGCTCCAGACCAGCTGGCTGGAAGTGGTTGAATTCATTCTAACTAGGTAACATTGTCTGAATGCGGTCCCTGAGCCCTGTGAATTATTTAGTCTGTTTGGCATTGTAAGACAACGTAGCGCTGCTGTACTGATATACCAACAGTGAAAACTGTATCATGATGTATATCTAGGTATTGCCTTTGCAAGATTATATTTAAATACAGTTACTGTGATGCATACTGTAATCTATTTAATCACACCCGTCATTAAAACTCCAGATGATAGCTTTTTGCTCACTTCACTGCTTTTATCGTGACTACACCATGACCAGCAAGAGGGTTCATTTATGAGACTGTGGCTACTTCAGTATGAACTTGTGGTTTTCTGTTTAAGAAAACCATTCCCTTGACATCTCTGCCCTTCTCATACCACCCCTCCGAAATATTCTTGTAGTCTGGGAAACAACTGGCTGACCAGCAGCTCCAGTGTGTAAACCTTGGTGTGGTCATTGTTATATATAGACAGGCCACCCCCCGCCCCAAGGTAATGATAGGGAAGCAAGGACCACAGGGTGTTCTGCGCTTAAGATGCGTTCAAGTCAGGGGAACCGGGCCCCTCCCTCAAGCTCACCATATAAACTTTTAAGATGTGGAAATTGTTGGGTAGGTTTCGGCTGCTCCGTCTTATCAGCGTTGGAAAAATGATAAGGCAGAGCAGCAATGGGCTCTTGCTCCTCGATGGGCTACGAGCTATTCTCAGCTTTGTTCTTTTTCCACTGTCGCTCTGACGGTTGGTTCACCCCAGGGGCATACATTGTCCGTGTTGCTACTATTTTTAATGTCAAAAAACACAAACATTACTGCCAAAAATGAGACATGGTCAAAAATATTTCTTCCATATGCTCAACCCTTTGCTCCTGGGAGAGGATAGCAGTGGTGGGATGTTCGGGAATGAATTGGCTTTTTGAAGTGAAACGATGGGAGCCGGTTCTTTGAAGTGAATGAGACAAACGGTACATTCCATTCATTCATTCATTTTCTACCGCTTTTTCCTCACGAGGGTCGCGGGGGCACTGGAGCCTATCCCAGCTGTCTTCGGGCGAGAGGCGGGGTACACCCTGGACTGGTGGCCAGCCAATCACAGGGCACATATAGACAAACAACCATTCACACTCACATTCATACCTATGGACAATTTGGAGTCGCCAATTAACCTAGCATGTTTTTGGAATGTGGGACCCACGCATGCACAGGGAGAACATGCAAACTCCACACAGAGATAGCCGAGGGTGGAATTGAACCCTGGTCTCCTAGCTGTGAAGTCTGCGCGCTAACCACTCGTCCTCCGTGCCGCCCACAGTACATTCCATTTTTATTAAATTTTGATTCTGTTAACGTGGAAATCATAATGTGTTGTGTACTGAAAATAGTAACTCTGTAGCCACCCTGAATCTATGTGTGATGTGTTGAGTTGCCATGACGGCATCAGGAGGGAAATCTGGGAAAGTGACAGTTGGCTTCACTTTTCTCGTATGATGCCTGCTACGTACCTGCTCATCCTTGTGTCGGAGTTGTGGCCGACAGCAACCTGTTTTGTTCAATGAAGCGATTAAATAAAGCAATTTCGCTTAATGCTAATTCATGTTTCAGACAAAAATACTTACATTTTGGCTTCAGACTGCACCATCCCCAGTTTATTGTTCGGTTTATGCCGAGTGAACCATTTGTGATACCGTTAAGACACAAGCCTTCAGGCTTAATAAGACCAGATGGTGACGACTCTTCCTTTCTGTCCTTTAAACCCAATGTGGCCTTTGTTTGACTAAACAATGGATTTTGTTGTGATCTGTGGACAATCTCCTCTATCCCAACAGGAAAATTGTTAGCAAATAGAGATACAAATCCTTTTGGTTTGGACTCAAACCGAGGCAAGCTCGCAAACGTGTACGGTTAAAGGCTTACTGTTGTGTTTGGATAACCGCAGAGGATTGACTAATCATCACGTGGCAAAAGGTCTTCACAGGTCTTGTCTTACTTTACCATTGCCAGACTTCATCTAAGCTTTTCATTTTCTCGAATGTAATCCTCTGTTGTAAATCCTGCATGTGCTCAAGTTTGATTCTACACTCAAAAAGAGATAATCGGGGATGATGGAAATGGAGAGAGCAGCAATGTTTGCTTATACCGTCTTGAGTTTCCACAATATAGGATTAAATGTTAATAAATTGAATGTTTTCATAGTTAGAGCGTCTGTGACTTTATAGTTTTTAACTTTAGAGCCCTGTAGACACAAGATAACACCCCTATAGCCACCTTTAGACTGCTATTATTCATTCTTTACGCCACATTGCACCACATGGACAGCTTAATTTTAGAGTGGGGTGTGTGACTGATGTGCTAAGCTCCTTGAGCATCACTGTGTCTGTAGCAAAAAATCTTAACATTCGGATGGTCTAAATGACTTAATAGTGTGTGATACTTCTTTGATGTTGAGGAAACTGAAAAGGGGTTGATCTGAATCTTATCAAACAGCCTAAGTTAGCCACAAAATTAAAATCATACAGCAAATTAACACAAAAGGTAACTAAGAAACATACAAGGAGAGAGCAGCAATGTTTGCTTATACCATCTTGAGTTTCCACAATATAGGATTAAATGTTAATAAATTGAATGTTTTCATAGTTAGAGCGTCTGTGACTTTATAGTTTTTAACTTTAGAGCCCTGTAGACACAAGATAAGTGTAAAATTAACACAGTAAATTAACACAAAAGGTAACTAAGAAACATACAAGTACCAGTACGAGTTTAACATAAAAACCACTCATGATTAGGAATTGTCCAATATAGAGCTACCTGCTACTATAATATGCCAATGTTTGTAACTGTACAACTCCACAAAATCCAAAATCCACCACAAGGTTTTATAGATTTTTGCAATTCTGCTAAATAAATAAACATATCATTGGCAGAGTCAGAAAGCTAGGTCTGATTTAAAAAAAAAAAAAAAAGACATCTGACAGCATTTTTTCTCAAGTCCGTGTAATGAGCTAGCTCGAATTCAGAACACTTTGCAAGCTGTTTGTGGTTAATGAGCACTGAAAGCTAGCCGGACTATTGATAGAGCTTTATGTCATAACAGGACATGATGTCACTCGGGCCTCTGTCTCAAAGCTTTGTCTCCTTTTAAGCAACCAGGTTATTACAATGTAGTCACACAGAACAGTCGTTGCAGTACTTTCAGTTAAACAAGCCCACCTAACCACTTCCTCCCCAACTCTGCCCCCTCCCACACTCTGTTTTGAGAGATGCAGTTTATACTGTAGTTCTTATTCTCTGTGTAGAATTTATGCAGATGTCTTCTTTGACCTCCTTATGTTTTCTACTGCTTCTCCCCGTTCAAAACAATAGTTCTCAACCTTCCTGTATTTAAAGCCTACGTCAATGTACATTGATATTCCATTATTTGCACATAACCCCAAAGCAAAAATAACACTGACATGATCATTTGAGACTGTATTCCGTCAAGGTTTTTGTTTGACACTCTTTCACAGTTCTCGTTGAACCTGTTGTTGAAGGAGTGGCAGTGGCTGGTTTCCGTTTCTTCCCGACCCCTACACAATACTATCGGTAGCGAGAAGAGTCAACACAGGAAGTAAGCAGCTTGAACCTATAAGATGAAGCTAAAAAGTCCCCCCCCCACACACAAATGAATGTACACTGGATAATAGTTGAACATCATTCTTATTTAGCTAGGATTAAAAAAAACAACAAATTTGGACACATGTCCCAAATGTATTTAGATGTGAATATGTCACCCTTGAAAACCAGAAAACAAATTAGCAAGGTGCTTAATGAGTAGAAGCATGAATTGCTTCATTGGACATTTAATTGCCTGACCAAGTTGGTCATTTAGGCAAAGACAGATGCAGTGGAACACCCAAGATCGAATACAATCAGTTCCGGGATGCTAGTTTTTGGTGGTCAGCCAAATGTATGAATGACTTCACCACCAATATACAGTAGATCTCCACTTTTCACTGATACCCCTTTTTCACTTCCAAACTTTGGTGTCGGTGCTGGACTTGAACAAAACACCCCTGTAGCCACTTTACGCTGATATTACCCCAAATAGTAGACATAAATAAGACTCATGCTTGTGTGTGTTGCTGTATGTGTTTCCTAGGTAGAACGGAGTGGTGGGCAGACAGGAAGTGATGTTGGAGGCTCAGAGTTGAGTTTTAGCTCAGCATGGGTTATGACTGCAATAGTAGGTAGTGTTTTTAGTCTCATAGTCTATGCATTCTACTTTACTTATACAATATTTGCCTTATACTATGTTACACTTGCTTCACCTAACGTCCTGTGTAATTCTTCTTGTTCTTTTCTTAGGGGTATTTGGTCCTTTTGGAATAATTCTTCCAAAAAAGCCTCAAAAAGCCAAAGAACAACAAAATGCAGAATTACTCATTTCATCCACGTTGAACTGATCAGTAGTTGAGGTACACTGAAGATTTCTCCTGTCTTTTGTGATATGCTCACATCTTGCATGAAGACGGTTAAACCTCATAGCTTTTGTGTTTTGTGATATATTTTGGTCTGTTTCTGTTTTTTTTTAGGGAATTTCAATTTGAAAGTTACACAATTACTTAGTGCGTTGGAGATGTTAATGCTTGAAGCTAAGGTCCTGTGATTTCCATGTTAATTGAATCACAGAATTGGCCAATGAAAACAGAATTTACTGATATACCAGGAATCTTGGTGTAATACCATTGTGAGGACATGGAACATTTGCGTGGGGAAGTACTTCCCTGGCAATCTCATCACAAACACTTAACATGCTAAATCACTGGCGAACGTTTGTGAAAAAAACTTGGAAAGTCCTCTCTTATGGAGCATGAATGCAAGCGAGCCGACTTAGCTTAGTTAAGCAGAGCATGCTAGCGCGACTTGTGTTGTGCTTTGCTACTTTTAATGTAAGCGAGCGTTTTACAATGCCTGCTGATGTCTACTGTACATCCATTTCTGAATTACAAGGCAAAATTGTCCATAGATTTACCAATTAATAATAAATCTTAGAATATATGCATTTAATTAATGGACATTTTATTCACTAACCCAGAAAATATACAGTCAATGTTGGGAAAATGAGTGTAAAGGGAATGGAAAAAACAAAACAGAATTCATAGGGTTCAATTGCCTCCCCAAAGATTAACACCATATGGATACAATGTTGAAGTAAATACAGGGAAAAGCTACCACCAAGCATATAGCTTACTCAGCTCTTGCTTGAAAAATGTTGACGACATAAGAAAACCCCCTTAAAATAGCCTGGTGTGAGATGCACAAGAACAGGACAAGAACGTAGAACAGTAGACCACCTGTTGGATTGGAAGATCAGCTGCCGTGTGCAACTGGCACAGAAACGGTTCATATTATAGATATTGTTCTATTGACTATGAGGTTGTCTTTACAATTGTCGTTTGTGTCATTCTGAGAGAGTGGGTGTCATTTACAATCTCGGGATGAATCGTTTTCAGTGCGGGCGTATAAGAAAGTGAACCACTGATGATCCTTTCAAAGTGTTTCTGCTGTGTAAGACTCAAGTGGAATGGTCTTTGCGTGTGCGAGACAGGTGTGTAAACACCTGTTTGTACAAAACATGCCAAACATATTCCTTGGGGCCTTAGCTGGCTGCTGAAAGTGTCTCAGTGAAAGTCTTCCTCATTGCTTTGTTTATGGCAGGGGTCTCAAACACGCGGCCCGCGGGCCAAATGTGGCCCGCAGGACACTAGTTTGAGGCCCCCCGCCTTGATATGAAAGTTTAACGTTAGTGCGGCCCGTGCAAGTTTGATATGGATGCTGTATGGTATCATGTACCCAGAAAAAAATATTACGTTTAATGTTCATGTTAAAGGTTAAATAACTGTTAATAGTTATCCTCCCTATCTGTGTGGAAGTGGTAAGTTTTTGGCTATTTAAGTTGAAAGGAAATAACTTGAAGGCTACCGTTAGGCTAGGTCGCTAGCTCTCTAGTTTGCGAGTTAGCATGTGTCTCAAGCAGTTGCGCAATATGTTGTAAATAAAAAGAGTATAAATGTGTATATTGTGTAGAAAAACAAAAAGTAAGGTATTTGAGAACAGTGGAATGTTTTATCAGAGCTTTTCTTGTAGAAAATTGGAACCAAAGTTTTTTTTAAATGTTTTTAATAAATGCGTTTTTTTTTTTTTTTTTGGAAAACCTGATGCGGCCCAGTCTCACCCAGACCCGAGCTCCAGTGGCCCCCAAGTAAATTCAAATCAACAATGTCACTTTTTCCATTTGGTGAATGATGATTCATAGTACATACAGTAGTAGTATGATTATTTTGCATAGTACATGTGGTTTGTTTTCTTCCCATTATAATCATTCCAATGTAATTGACCTTTTGTGTAATATAACCAATAACCTTTAATAATAAGTTTTGTCTCCACATGCTCGGATTTAATTTCAGATTTTGACATGAAGAAGGACATAGACACACTGATAGCAGAGGAACGTGCTGAAATCCTTTCTAAATATGACAAGGTAAGAACGGAACTGCCGTTTCTGATGACCACCGTCTTGTCAAAGTAGTCCATAGCATCTTTCCTAGTTTATGGTGTGTTTTTGTTTCAGGGCCGGCAAGAGGGTGTCAGTATTGACCCCTGGGAGGATGCTGACTACAGCATTTATAAGGTCACAGACCGCTTCGGTTTCCTTCAGTAAGTTATTCCACTTCACGGGCTAACATTTTCCTGAAGTCTTTAAGATTTTGAGCTCAGTCAATCAGACAGAAGAGTCTGATTGACTCTTCTTTGATTGAAATAATACAATTGTTTTCAGTGTACTTTTACACATGTCAACAGTTGCTGCCAACCTTAGTTCCTCACTTGGACTGTTTCACAAACGGGGGCCGTCGTGACGGAAAGAGGCCTGACCGCGAGTTTTAGTTCTGACTTTTGGGATTGTTAAAAGATTAGTGACTGAGGATCTGAGAGCTTAATTTTGAGCCTCTGGAAACATTAGCAGCCATCCAGGACTTAATATTTAAATTGCATCGAAAAAGTGTTAATAGGACTCAGATTGTCAGAAGAAACAGTGATATACAATTGTGTATCGTCAGCATAATTATGGAAGTTTCTGCCATGTCTACTGATGACCCGTCCTGGAGGCAGCATACTGTTAATGTTAAAACGAATCGGACCTAAAATTGAACCTTGAGGACCCCCTAATTATGGAAGTTTCTGCCATGTCTACTGATGACCCGTCCTGGTGGCAGCATACTGTAAATGTTAAAACAAATCGGACCTAATACTGAACCTTGAGGAACCCCACATTCCATTTTATATTTTCTGTGATGATTGCTAACCTATGCTGACAGATCGCAGTTGCATATTTTATTCGACCATCGCTCTTTTCCTTCTTAGCTTATACCATGTTAAGGTCTTTTATTCTTATTTATTTGTGTTTTTTAGTGAGAAAGAACTACCTACACCCAGTGTGCTTGAAGAAAAGGTATGCATTTAATTTGCAGCCTACTGAACATCTTTCATTTATCACTTCAGCACTGGACAATATTTTCATTTTTCATTCCCCAGCAAAAGCAGCAGGAGATCGAACGCGTGGAGAAATGGCTTAAAATGGTGAAGAACTGGAACAAGTACAGGAACAGTGAGAAGGTGCGTAATTCGGGATTCCTCTCAGACACTCCCGCAATCTGTGGCGCTAACTCCATGGCTCTCCAAACGGTTAACACGAGGCAAACGGCAAACACATTTTGTACAGCATACTTGTGATTACTGCAGTGTCTATGTATAGTAGTTCAATGTAACTGAAGTATAGTAACCCATCCATTAGTCAAGTGTTAATATGGTATTTATGCAGTCACCAGACCTCAAACCAACTAAAACATGTCATTAGGGGTGTCATGAGACAACCAACTCGCGACACAATATGATGCACGAGATGGGTCCACAAGAACGTGACAAGATTTTAACATTGATTTAAAATGAAGTGTAATGAAAAATATGACTGAACAAATGAACTTTTTATTTTAACCGAGTCACAAAACCATGCGGGTGTGTTTTTAAATTTTTATTGTCCCACAAATTGACACTAAATTATATTGTTGAAGTTCTTTGAGACCTAATACGCCACTGCAATGATAATAGTATAGTAGTAGTAGTATAGTATATATAGTATAGTATAGTAGTAGTAATAGTATAATAGTAGTATAGTAATAAAAAAATAGTAATAAAGTAGTATAATATTTACTTAAATATGCCATCCTTCCCTTGACATGTTCTGGAATTGATGTTTGTAAGATGTATTTTCTCGCAAGTACTGTGTGTTGTCAAACATTTGCAGCATTTCTTGAAATGCTAGCTTTTCAATAGTGGGTGTCAGCATTAATAGCTCCACCTTGTCGCTGAATAATGCCAACTTACTGTTTTTATAGTTTGCAATGCACGCCCCTGCTAGCTAAATATAGCGACTAAATTGTCAACACGGATCTCCTCTACGTATGAGGAGTTAGGGTTAGTGTTGTTATTGTTGCCACAGGTACTAGGAGTGTAGAGCGGAGGGAGTCACCTGTTGTGGCCGCCATTGTGCTTTTTTTTGTTATTAATCTTGATGATGGCGATTAATGGTAACGGTACGTAAGGGCGCAGACAAGTCCGAACATACACATGTTTTGATCTGACAAATCTTAAGTAACTTTGATCAAAGAGTTACTCCAGCTTCTACTTGGACATTAACACACGGCGATGGGAAACACATCTGTATGTCACTCGACGACTCTGGAAGCATCAAGATAGGTTGGATTGCAGGGTTTAAAGTGTGTGTAAAACAGTTTATGTGTATAGTTGCGATGCCATAGTTCAGTCTGATTGGGCTTTTCTCCTTGTCACGTCTTGTCACTCCTACATGTCATGCATAGTCACAGTAGATAATACACTGGTGCAATAGAAATACATAACTGTGTCAAGTTGATTGTATGATGTTGATGACTTGTATTGTCCTGGTCCTGTTCCAGTTAGTGAAGCGCGTCTATAAAGGCATCCCCCTCCAGCTCAGAGGCCAGGCTTGGGCTTTACTTTTGGACGTAGAGAAGGTTAAAAAAGACAATGAGGGCAAATATGAGGTATTAATCATACATCTTTTACACATTATCTCCCACCCGGCATCTCTTTTGACGTTTTATGTGGTGTTGTTGTTTGTTTCATCAGAAAATGAAGCTGCAGGCTCGGTACTTCTCCACGGAGATCAAACAGATTGACTTAGATGTCAACAGAACCTTCAGGAACCACATCATGTTCATGGACCGCTTTGGAGTCAAGTGAGTCCTTCTCTGAAAGGCTATCAGAAACATCTTGTATCTCAGCGGGGAAAAATATGGGTCTCTAATTAATATTCGTTTTCTTCACACGGTAAAAAAAACGGAAGCAAAATACATGTCAAACCACATGAGCTCTTCTCTTATTGGTCAGTGTGTGTAAACAGGAAGGATAACATAAATATGTTATATGTTGCATTGTTATAAGGAGAATAAGGAAGACATGGCACGATCAAACTATGCTATCCACATGCATGTTAACCAAGGTTCTGTTAGGGCGTAACCTTTGGCTTCAGGCATCCCCCCGCTCAATACACGCGCTCAGCTTAAAGGGTGGTTTCCTCTCTCTATTTTATTAGTCTTCCTGTCAGTGCACAAAGCCCCACAGGAAATGGCATTTAATCAAAAAAAAGCACACTGACATCAAGTACTGGCACAGGACAATCACACCTACAATGATGCATTAATCGGAGATAATAATTAATCTTTTATAGTAAATAAATATGTGAAATAATTTGTCACACTAACGCCGTTTTTTGGTGGTTACGGTTGTGAGAAAGTGTCGGAGTGATCTCGCCTTCCCACTCACGTCTAAGCGAGGCTGAGTCCAAACAGACCGTCCTGCTGGCTTGCCCACTCTTTCCCTACAAGTCAACAGCTGTCCCACTCGCACGTCGACACCGGCCACTATTTAAAGCTCCTTTCCTGTCTCAGTCACTGTTTGTAAGACATCCTTTGTGGTCCACATTGTATTTGCGACCATTAAAAAACATACGTTCAATGGTCATATTAGTATGTATGGAAGTAATGGATGCTAGCACGGTATTTGGTGGTTGCTTTTCAATGGTGGAATAAAAGTGGCTAATATGTGATTCTAACAGGGATAACCGGTGTTGCTTTGACAATTGTCATAAAAAGAAAGAAGCAACACAACTGGAAGTAAAATGCTAAAAGTTCCTCACATGCGGTGCCTTTGGTTAAGGCCTGAATGAGGAACTGAAGTAACACACAATGTCACACACTTGATGTTTTAAAAATTGAATACGGTTTATGCAATTAGCTAAATTGAGACTATTTAAGGATTTGAAGGACACTTAATTGCAGATGCAGCCCGGCATCGTCAGACTCTTTGAAGTCATATTTGCAGCTGTTTTAATGAGAGTTGGGCCCACTGATGACACTCATTTTGGGATATGGTCCTTGAAGGTTCATCACTTTACCAGGGATGCTCTACCAGCTTCTGTAATTGTTGCCAAACATTCAATATTCTTCTTTCTGACTCTGGTTTCTCCCCCCTGCAGGCAACAGGCACTATTTCATGTACTGGCAGCCTACTCTGTCTACAACACGGTAAGTGATGCAGGTGTGTAAAAACACATGAGCATTACATAATATTGTGGCGTTCCAGAGCACATACTAAAGCAGAAGTGGCATTGCATCTGGCCTTATTCTGTTTTGTGAGCTGTGTAATCGTGCGCAATCGTGGATTTCACTTGGCTTGAGTTTAAAGAAACAACAAACAATATCAAAGCTATTATTAATGTATGTACTGTATGTCCATATCCTATGGAACCTTGGTTTGCGTCATTAATTTGTTCCAGAAGGTCTGACTTTAACTGAAACAGACTCTAACCAAAACCAAAAAGCCAAAAATGTTTTTATAGTTTAACAATTATAGTTTGATGCAGACATACATTATATCAAAGCTATTATTAATGTATGTACTGTATGTCCATACCGTATGGAACCTTGGTTAGCGTCATTCATTTGTTCCAGAAGGTCTGACTCTTAACTGAAACAGACTCTAACCAAAACCAAAAAGCCAAACATTTTTTTTATAGTTTAACAATTATAGTTTGATGCGGACATACATTATATCAAAGGTATTATTAATGTATGTACTGTATGTCCATACCGTATGGAACCTTGGTTAGCGTCATTCATTTGTTCCAGAAGGTCTGACTCTAACTGAAACAGACTCTAACCAAAACCAAAAAGCCAAAAATATTTTTATAGTTTAACAATTATAGTTTGATGCAGACATACATTATATCAAAGCTATTATTGATGTATGTACTATATGCCCATACCCTAGGGCAGGGGTCGGCAACCTTTACTATCAAAAGAGCCATTTTACTCCCTCGCTCACTGAAGAAAAATAGAATGGAGCCTCGAAACATAATTTAACAGCAGAATATAGGGGCTGCATAGCAGTCGAGGGATTAGCGCGCAGACCTCACAGCTAGGAGACCCGAGTTCAATCCCACCCTCGGCTATCTCTGTGTGGAGTTTGCATGTTCTCCCCGTGCAAGAAATGTGTAGCAACATGCTCACATCCAGAGCAAATTGCGAGTCTCCCAAGATTTTGATTGACTGCCAGATTTGGAGGGAATTTTGGGGTATCAAAGTAGTTCAGAGGAGAAAAAGCGGAGTTGATCAAGTACTCTTGCTAGTATACGGTCTCACAGAAAGTCCCATTTTTTTCAAAAGTAATTACAAAGATGCATATTTTCCTCATTTGTGTGTTAAAACAAATATTTGAGCATTGCAAAGGGAGCCACAACAAAGAGGCTGAAGAGCCACATGCGGCTCTGGAGCCTTAGGTTGCTGACCCCTGCCCTAGGGAACCTTGGTTAGCGTCATTAATTTGTTCAAGAAAGTCTGACTCTAACTGAAACAAACTGTAACCAAAACCAAAAAGCCAAAAATGTTTTTTTATAGTTTAACAATTATAGTTTGATGCAGACATACATGATATCAAAGCTATTATTAATGTATGTACTGTATGTCCATACCCTAGGGAACCTTTGTTAGCGTCATTAATTTGTTCCAGAAGGTCTGACTCTAACTGAAACAGACTCTTAACCAAAACCAAAAAGCCAAAAATATTTTTATAGTTTAACAATTATAGTTTGATGCAGACATACATTATATCAAAGCTATTATTAATGTATGTACTGTATGTCCATACCGTATGGAACCTTGGTTAGCGTCATTCATTTGTTCCAGAAGGTCTGACTCTAACTGAAACAGACTCTAACCAAAAAGCCAAAAATATTTTTATAGTTTAACAATTATAGTTTGATGCAGACATACATGATATCAAAGTTATTATTAATGTATGTACTGTATGTCCATACCGTATGGAACCTTGGTTAGCGTCATTCATTTGTTCCAGAAGGTCTGACTCTAACTGAAACAGACTCTAACCAAAAAGCCAAAAATATTTTTATAGTTTAACAATTATAGTTTGATGCAGACATACATTATGTCAAAGCTATTATTGATGTATGTACTGTATGCCCATACCCTAGGGAACCTTGGTTAGCGTCATTAATTTGTTCCAGAAGGTCTGACTTTAACTGAAACAGACTCTAACCAAAACCAAAAAGCCAAAAATGTTTATATAGTTTAACAATTATAGTTTGATGCAGACATACATGATATCAAAGGTATTATTAATGTATATACTGTATGTCCATACCGTATGGAACCTTGGTTAGCATCATTAATTTGTTCCAGAAGGTCTGACTCTAACTGAAACAGACTCTAACCAAAACCAAAAAGCCCAAAATATTTTTATAGTTTAACAATTATAGTTTGATGCAGACATACATTATATCAAAGCTATTATTAATGTATGTACTGTATGTCCATACCGTATGGAACCTTGGTTAGCGTCATTAATTTGTTCCAGAAGGTCTGACTCTAACTGAAACAGACTCTAACCAAAACCAAAAAGCCAAAAATGTTTTTTTTATAGTTTAACAATTATAGTTTGATGCAGACATACATGATATCAAAGTTATTATTAATGTATGTACTGTATGTCCATACCCTAGGGAACCTTTGTTAGCGTCATTCATTTGTTCCAGAAGGTCTGACTCTGACTGAAACAGACTGTAACCAAAAAGCCAAAAATGTTTTTATAGTTTAACAATTATTATTTAATGCGGACATACATTATATCAAAGATATTAATGTATATACTGTATGTCCATACTGTATGGAACCTTGGTTAGCGTCATTAATTTGTTCCAGAAGGTCTGACTCTAACTGAAGCAGACTATAAGCAAAACCAAAAAGCCAAAATATTTTTATAGTTTAACAATTATAGTTTGATGTGGACATACATTATATCAAAGATATTATTAATGTATATACTGTATGTCCATACCGTATGGAACCTTGGTTAGCGTCATTAATTTGTTCAAGAAGGCCTACTCTAACTGAAACAGACTCTAACCAAAACCAAAAAGCCAAAAATGTTTTTTTATAGTTTAACAATTACAGTTTGATGCAGAAAACAATTCAAAATGCATATAAATGATGAATGAAAGGGATAAATGAACATTAAAGGTTACAATCTCAGGTAGAATAGAAGGCTAAAATGTTATACACAATATTGTTAATATTGTAATGTTGACAACTTGACACTGGGACTGATGAATTCGGCTACAGTGGAGCATTCTGGGAATTTTAATGATTGTTGATCAGCATACGAACATAAACAGAATGTAGTCAACTGTATTCTATAAATTACGGTGGTGTGGAAAAGTGTTTGCTTCCTTCTTGATTTCTTATTCAGATCATCAAACGACACAACTATGATAACAATGACAACACAACCAAACACAAAATGATACTTTTTTATTAAGGGGAGCGGGGTGAGGAAATGCAAACCTACATGGCCGTGTGTGAAAACATAACTTAAATGACATTAATATATGATATATCAGTCTGGAAAATTGTTATAAAGCCATTTCTTAAGCTTTGGGACTCCAGCAAACCACAGTGAGAGCCATTATCTACAAATGGCAAAAACATGCAACGGTGGTGAACCTTCACAGGAGTGGCCGGCTGAGCATCATTACTCAAAGAGCTCAGCGAAGAAATGAATACTTTGATTTGACCCGGTTAAAGTCCTGACCTGAATCCAATGGAGACACTGTGGCACGACATTAAAAAAGGCGGTTGATGCTGGATAACCTTTCAATGTGGCTGAATTACAATGATTCTGCCAAGAGACTATCATTGCAAGTTATCCCAAACACTTGAAGTAATTACTATTTTGGGGGGTCATTTTGGGTTTGGATTTTTTCTTTCTCCTTAATAAGGAAAACTGCATTTAGTGTTGAGCTGTGTTGTCATTGACGAATATTAAAATATTAATATAAAAATAAGAAATCAGGATTTTTCACACCATTCTGTATATTTATATATGTATGTATATGTAGCGGAGATGGCTACCATCTGGAGTGCTATGGCACTTTTTTTCCGCCACAACATGTCAGTTTTCACAAACAGTGCTTGGTGTGTTTTTCTCATCGGGATGTGTTTTGCGCTTCCTGTATGGAAGAGGTGTTTGAGCCATAGGAAATGGACGTGCTATTCCCTATTACCCATTTCCCTTCCACTCACAAACTGCTCGTAAGAAACTGGGTCAGTGGGAGAGCACGAGCGAAACGGGGAGGGCGAGGTGGTGGTGGTGGTGGGGGGGGTGTTTGTCCTTTCGCCTATGTGACAGCAGTGAAGAATGTGGAGAATGTTGTTTAAGCTCACAGTAATCACAATTACTTCTATCCTTGAAAGGGTACTCCGAATGGTAGCTTCCACGGCCCTAATATGGACAAGGGCGTTTTGGTCACGGAATTAAAGTATTCAGAGTGGTAGACAAGCTGAAAACACCCCAAATGTACTGTAGTAAATATTTGAACAACCTTGGTGGAAATGTTTATAATATTGTTACAGCGAGTACTTTAGGTGCTCCCTTTTTTAAAAAGTCTCCAGCACGTTCTGCATGCCCTAATAATAAATTATTCCTCTCATTAATTCATTATTCCGCTTGAGTTCAACTGTCGCCACTGTCGTGTTCCCAGGAGGTGAGCTACTGTCAAGGGATGAGCCAGATTGCTGCCATGCTGCTCATGTACCTGAATGAGGAGGACGCCTTCTGGGCTCTGTCCCAGCTCCTCACCAACAGCAAGCATGCCATGCATGGTGAGACAACACATACACGACGCTCAAACTGGTGACTGGACTGGTGGCCAGCCAATCACAGGGCACATATAGACAAACAACCATTCACACTCACATTCATACCTATGGACAATTTGGAGTGGCTAATTAACCTAGCATGTTTTTGGAATGTGGGAGGAAACCGGAGTACCCGGAGAAAACCCACGCATGCATTGGGAGAACATGTAAACTCCACACAGAGCTGGCCGAGGGTGGAATTGAACCCTTGTCTCCTAGCTGTGAGTTCTACGCGCTAACCACTCGACCGCCGTGCAGCCGAGTCACGTTTATCTCATGGGTAAAACCCACGCATGCACGGGGACAACATGCAAACTCCACACAGAGATGGTTGAGGTTGGGATTGAACTCAAGTCTCCTAGCTGTGAGGTCTGCTTGTTAACCACTCGACCACCGTGCAGCCTAGTAATATACATAATATACACAGTATATCTACATATATATATATTACCCGGAGAAAACCCACGCACGCACGGGGAGAACATGCAAACTCCACACAGAGATGGCCGGGGGTGGAATTGAACCTGGGTTTTCTAGCTGTGAGGCCTGCGCGCTAACCACTCAACCACCGTGCAGCCAAAATATAATCCATTCGTCATTATTATTACAAACAAACATGCATACGCAGTCTTTCCGATCATAACTGAGGCAAGTGAGGTCTGCAGTTCTTCGGGTGTTGGGGGGGGGGGGGGGGTCTTTTGTGACCTCTCGGATGGGTCGTCTTGGCGTCATTTTAGTTGGCCGCCCACTCCTGTGAAGGTTCACCGTTGTTCAATGTTTTTGTCATTTGTGGATAATAGCTCTCACTGTGGTTTGCTGGAGTCCCAAAGCTTTATAAATGGGTTTATAACCTGTTCCAGACTGATAGAGCTCAATTACCGGTAGTTTCTTTCTGCCGGGGGGGTCAACAGGAGGGGGAATCACTTTTTTACACTGGATTTTTATATATTTGAAATAATGATTGCACATCCATTTCTATTTTCTATCAACCATTGTCTCAATATGCCTTCAGTAATAATTCATACTGGCTTATAGCTATAGTTTTTACCCCATGAGCATTTGTAAAGAATATAATCTCACTCATCTTAGTATAGTCGGCAAAAGACTTTAAATATTATGTCTCCTCCGCCCACCATTTATGGTCTGCTGATGTGTGTTTTTCCACTGTGCTAGGTTTCTTCATCCCGGGATTTCCCAAACTGCAGCGTTTCCAGGCCCACCATGAGCGGATCCTCTCCAAAATGCTGCCTAAACTGAGGAAGCACCTGGTGAGATACAGCACTCAAACACCGATATAGTATGCTGCTTTATTTGTATGTATTTGCACGGTGGATGAGTGGTTAGCACGCAGGCCTCACAGCTAGGAGATCCGAGTTCAATTCCACCCTCGGCTATCTATGTGTGGAGTTTGCATGTACTCCGGGTACTCCGGTTTCCTCCCACATTCCAAAAACATGCTAGGTTAATTAGCGACTCCAAATTGTCCATAGGTATGAATGTGAGTGTGAATGGTTGTTTGTCTATATGTGCCCTGTGATTGGCTGGCCACCAGTCCAGGGTGTACGGAGACAGCTGGGATAGACTCCAGCACGCCCATGACCCTCATGAGGAGAAAATGAATGAATGATTTCCCTCACAGGATATATCAAGTGGAATCTTGGTTAGCGTCATTCACAATACACATTTTTATACTTTGACATTTATAGTATGATATTCATTCATTCATTCATTTTCTTCCACTTATCCTCACAAGGGTGGCGGGGGTGCTGGAGCCTATCCCAGCTGTCTTTGGGCCAGAGGCGGGGTACACCCTGGACTGGTTGCCAGCCAAACACAGGGCACATCTTGACAAACTATTTTATTTTATTTTATTTTATTTTATTTTATTTTATTTTATTTTATTTTATTTTATTTTATTTTATTTTATTTTATTTTATTTTATTTTATTTTATTTTATTTTATTTTATTTTATTTTATTTTATTTTATTTTATTTTATTTTAATGCAGCGTTTTAATTTAAATTAAATTAAAACAATTTTACAAGGTTATGAGGAAAACAAAAAATGACAAAAAATTATTTAAATTAATTTAAATTATAATTTAATTTAATATCAAATAAAGTCAATTTAATTTAAATGCAGCGTTTTAATTTAAATTAAATTAAATTTAAACATTGTTTACAAGGTTATGAGGAAAACAAAAAATGAGAAAAACATTTTTTAAATTAATTTAAATTATAATTTAATTTAATATCAAAGTCAATTTAATTTAATTTAAATGCAGCGTTTTAATTTAAATTAAATTAAATGAAAACATTTTTTACAAGGTTATGAGGAAAACAAAAAAATAGAAAAAAAGTATTTAAATTAATTTAAATTATAATTTAATTTGATATCAAATAAAGTCAAATAAATACATAAATAAATAAATAATAATATTAAAAATCAGATTAAGATCAAACTAAAGTAAAGTAAACTAAAGTAAACAAATAGCATGTTTTTGGAATGTGGGAGGAAACCGGAGTACCCAGAGAAAACCCGCACATGCACCCACGAACATGTAAACCGAGGGTGGGATTGAACTCGGGTCTCCGAGCTGTGAGGTCTGCGCGCTAACCACTCGTCCACCGTGCAGCCTTATAGTACGACATATAAACAACTATTTGAAATGCATATAAATGGAAGACACTTTTCCTCATAACGTTGTCCTGCACAGGACAAGGAGCAGATGACGTGTGGGATTTACACCACCAAGTGGTTCCTCCAGTGCTTCATCGACAGGGTGAGTGTTTGATTTCACTCATCTTCTCAAATCATCTCAACGTTTTCTGTAGATCTTTTGGATCACGCACGTATCTCTGCATTCCGTTACATAACAGACCCCATTCACTCTCACCCTGCGCTTATGGGACATCTACATCCTGGAGGGGGAGAAGATGCTCACCGCCATGGCCTACACCACCCTCAAGTTACACAAGAGTGAGTCTGAGGCCCGTCGGACGCCTCGCTGTGTCTAATCCAACTCAACGCCGTCGTCGTCGCATTCTGATTGGCCGCCGCGGAGAAGACCGAAATTCCGACTTCCTATTGGATGATAATCAGGAAACGTATTAAGCAAGGCATTAATGTGTCTTTTACTCTCCGTCCAATCAGAGCGTTTGCTGAAGTTTCAGTTGGAGGACTTGAGGGAGTTTCTTCAGGAGCAGCTGGCTGCTTCCTACTTCCTTTCAGATGACGCCGTGGTCGAGCAGCTGCAAGCCGCCATGACTGAGCTACGGAGTAAAAAGTTGGACCAACCCCCCCCAGGTATAGTTCACATTGAATTATTGTTTTTTTTTTTATAATTCATTCCTGTCCATGAATTTCCTTTTATAGCCAAGTCGGATGAGCTGCCAATGAAAGCGCTCGGTCAAGAGAGGCCGATTCACCTTCTTCCTCGGCAGCCTGAATCTCCTCTGGAGGTCAAAGGTGATGTGTCTGTTTCTACCCCCCAGCAAAGAATCCTCAGCAGGTCAAATACACCTTCTTTGCCGTCGCCTGATCCGGCTGCGGTGCGCGTACAAGCAACGCCGTCTCCCATCATGCCTTGCAGAGCGCCTCCGTTACCCCCAAAAGCGGCAAAACCTTGTGTTGAATGTGACCCCGAAGGAGAACAAGGAGGGAACCCAGAGGAGCCAATGGAGTGGCCCCCTCCTTATGAAGCGCCTGATTTAGATGATGTCAGCATGCACACGCAGGAAGTGTTGGACCTCCCGGATCTGCCGCCCCCGCCCCTGGTTTACCTGGCGGAGGACGGGCGACAAGACCGCATAACGGTCCAGCGCCCCTCTCCTCCCCCGTCGGCGGCTGAGATGAAGCCGTCTCCGAAATTATTCCCTCCCCGTGCCTTCACGGCGGCAGCGTCCGCCCCCCCCAAGCCCACCAAGTTCCCAGTGTCCCTCTTCGTCCCGGCCTCGGCAGCCGACAGGCGCCCTTCCAACACGTCCCAGTACGACAACCTGTCCGAAGCCGATGACTACGACCGCTGCCCGGAGAGGCTGCTGGGCTCCACCCCCGAGGAGGCTCCCAGGGTGCGCCGCAGTCCACCACCCGTCTTCAACAGAGACTACGACCCCGCTGTGCACCCGCTGCCCCCCCCTCCCGTGTTTATCCCCCCGTCACCGTCCTCCCTTTCCCCCTCGCGTTGTGCTCTTCCCAGTTTGCCTCAGGAAGCGGAATACGAAGGTGAGGACAGCTGGGTGGACGATTCCATCATCCCCCCGCCCCCGCCCAGCTTTGCCGACAGACTGTCCCCCATGCAGCGTCACGCCGACACACACGGACCCGCCTCACCCGCCGCTTACGCCAAGCCGTTCTCTCGGGGCCCCAGGGACCATTCCGCATTCCCGGCGCCACTTTTGTACACCAGGTCCATGGCGGGCCAGTCCAGGCCCCCACAGTTGGGGGGCGGGGTGCCGGCGGTCCGATCCAGCCTGGACTTTTGTAGGAGACCCCCAGGTGGGCAGCGGCTACCAAAGTCAGTCACCTTTTGAAATATGGATTCATTATGTTTATGTTAAAAGAATGGCCAGTTATTATTTAGTGTTTGTTTTTTTTTATCACCGGGCACATTTCTAGGATGATCCCTTTGGAAGGTAAGTACTCTTTTTTCCAATTCTCAGACTTTGTACTTCAAAGTATGCGGTGCACGTTGCCAGTGCATTATTGTATTATTGTAATATTATGTTAGTTATTTCCGACAAAGTGTCTTAAAGTCCGTGGAGGATCTCAATGCTCACTTGATGAAGTGAGCTGGCTCACATTTTGTTTTATGTCAAAAATATATTCAATATCTTTTAGGTCAAAAAGTTACAACAGAAAAATACAAAACAGCCGAAGGGAGCTTGTGGTGTCAGTTATGTTTCCATTGTATTGTTTACCGTGTTAAGGACGGTTCATAAGCCTAAAATGAAGATTGTCTCCCTCTAGTGGTCATAAGAGTACTTGCTGGCGGTTCACTAGTAAAAGTCCCTTATTTTTGTCTGTTACACTGTCAATTCATGCATGTGCACATTATTTTTCTGAATGAAGGCATTTCATATATATGTGTATATATATGTATATAAACCTGTTTTGTTGAACATCATACAAGTTATGTGGTGTTCAACAACATACATATATACACGTGTATACATATATATACAGTTTATATATGTGTTCAAGATACAGGTTGTTGCTTTATGTACAGTTTTGTTTTTCCTTTCTCTGATGCGGACAATGTTGACTTCTATTGTGATGTCATGTTATTGACCAATGAAAATTAATCTACACAAGTTTTGTTTTTTTTTACCTTTAATTTATGGTAAAATAGCAAATTTCAGGTAAAGGCTGAGATATGTTTTTCATTGAATTGTCTTATAAAAACAAACATTGCATATGTTTTGTTTTTTTTGTCAAGCAGGCACCGGGTGATTTTGTTTATTGCACTCTCACAAACATTTAGATGTTAGTGTACATAACTTTTTTTTTTGTTTCCGCTGTGCAAAAAGCAAATTATTAATAAAAGACCCTTCAAGAAGATGAGCTGCATGTCACCCACGGACTCCTTTCCCTGTTGAAGAATCACCATCGTACTCGTGTGTCTGAATATTCCAAAATCGATAAATAGCTTCAAATGTTTCAAAGTGCACTTGTGACAAAATGTCATCTAAATGTGTGATTTCTTCCCCACCCAGTCAAGACGAGCTGAAGTTCAAGCTTGCAATGCAACCATCAGAAGTAATAGAATTCATTTTGGTAACAGTCCCATCAGCGGCGGACGGCCAGTAAGTAACAGCGACTTCCCACCGACTGACTTCCCACCGAAGCCGGCAGTCCCAAGTCCCCGGTCCGTCATATCCTGAGCTGACTTATGAGGTTCGTGAGTGAGCTGATGCTGTCCTTGAGTTTGGAATCTTCCTCCTTCCCCAGGGACACGCCAGCGAGGCGCGTGGAACCGTTGGATCCCAGGAGGCACGGCAAGCTGAAGAACACCTCCGCTCCGATGCCGCTCCAGCCCTGACGGAGATCAGGGGCGTCAAATTAAATTGCAGAGGTGGGCCAAAAACTCAAAGCAGACTTAAAGTAAAACTGCACTTTTGGGGGGGAATTTTGGGGGGGGGATTTTGTCCATCATCCAAGTCCTTCCAAGTTCCAACATAGTATTACATGTTATCATGAGGCGTTTACAGCATGGATGTGGTTTTTGGAGGTTTATCAGGTGTGTCCAATAAGTGTCACCTGGGCAAGTGTGGTGATGGAGTGGACCTTCTTCCTGTTTGTCAAGATGCTGTTTGTGATGTCAGCGACAGACAAACCAACAGACCACGAACGCTGACCTCGATTCTTCATGATGTCGAAAGCTCTGGAAGAACACATCGGTCAGATCTGCGTATGTACGTTCCCGTTTATGTAAGTCAACATCCTGGCTTTACCTGCTGAGCAAAGGTTTAGTGGAGCTGAATCCGGCGATCTCGGGCTGCTTTTGGGAGCCCGGTCCGGTGTTACTCATCACGGGGACTGCACCAGATAGTCGATAGTGTAGCGATCCTACGTACAAAACACGGCGTACCCGACTCACCTTTGTTGTCTGAAAGCTCGCCAATGACCCAGGCCTCCTTGTGAGTGTTTAAGTTGATATCCAGCACGTGGCTAAGACGCTCCGAGTCCAGGTTGCAGCCCACTCCTATGACTTGAGTAGGCGGCAGGCCGCTCTGCCTCCACGCTACGTGGGTCATGATGTCCACTAGAGGCCAAGCACAGAGAAAAATAGACACTTCAGAAAAAATGACTCTTAGGTAGGCGAGACGCCTTGAGTCATGTTGATAATTCATGTTGATATCATCCTCTATACTACTCTTTATATATATTTTATACATACTCGCTCACACATAGCTGATGTTATTTGTGGTGGATCGCCACGAGTCAATTTGGACCGCTACAGATAAATTTGGTGATACCGTTTATTATTTTATTTGGTGCTGCCTGTTTGCCCTCAAAGTACGGTCATGAGTTAGAAACTCCGCATTGAGAGGATCCAGATGAGTTGGCTCGGCCATCTGGTCAGGATGACCCCCCCCCCCCCGGACGCCTCCTCAGGGAGGTGTTTAGGGCACATCTGACCGCCACAGATGACGTGGTCGCACATTATAAACGCATTTGGTTATCAATAAAAGTACAATATTAGACGTACAATGACGTGTACGTCGTCTTTAAAATCATCCTTCCATTTTTCCCGCTTATCCGGGTCGTGGGGGCAGCAGTCTCAGTAGGGAAGCCCAGACTTCCGGGTCCCGGGCCACCTCCTACAGCTCCACCGAGAGAACACCAAGGCGTTCCCAAGCCAGCTGTGAGACATAATGCCTCCAGCGTGTCCTAGGTCTGCCCCGGGGCCTTTTTCCCGGCTGGGCATGATGCCCGGAACACCTCACCAGGGAGGAGTCCGGGAGGCATCCGGACTAGATACCAAGAACCACCTCAACTGACTCCTCGTCTTTACTCTGAGCCCTTCCCGGATGACTGAGCTCCTCACCCTTATCTCTTAGGGTGAGTCCAGCTACGCTACGGTGGAAACTCATTTCAGCCGCCTGGATCCGTAATCTCGGAATCTCATTCTTTCGGTCATGACCCAAAGATCATGACCATAGATGAGGGTGGGAACATAGATCCACCAGTAAATTGAGAGCTTTGCCTTCCGGCTCAGGTCTCTTTTCACCACGACGGTCCGGTACAGCGACCGCATTACTGCCAAGGCTGCACCGATCCGTCCGTCGACCTCACGCTCCCACCATCTTTAAAATCAGTGCACATGGAATATGAATGTTTTGTTGTCGTGTTTTTGTCTACCACACGTTCCTTACCAGGCTGAGAGGCGATGAGCATGATGGCGTTGGGGCTGAGACGTGCCAACTTTGGAATGAATCCTTTGAACAAGTCTACGTTGGTCTGGACCACGCTTACGTAGGACTGCTCACCGCTCCACGCGTTGGCCGTGACCACGACGACCCTGGAGCCCGCAGAAGCTGACAAATCTAACAGAGGAGTGAAAATTTTTAAAAAAAAATGGCTTCCCTTATGTGGTAAGCAACACGGAAAGTTACACACCCTTGGACACGTTCACCTTCGGCAGCTTGAAGATCTCCAAATCTGTGCTCCCTCCCTTGGCGGAACTCTCGGCGACATCAACGAAGACAAGTTGATCCACGTTACACTTGGGTGGAGAACAGAAGCAAAACGGAGAGTTGCATCTTCTTTCCACTGATCAGTTAGATTAAAAAAAAGGTGCAAACCTTTGCCAGAATGGTCATGACTGATGCCATCCCTAAATCTCCAGCTCCGATGACAGACACTTTATGACCCAAGTGATCGTGATGTCTGATTGAACCTGAAAGGTGACGCAGTAGCGTTACAAATACCATCCTGATTACATGTGGAACATCGAAAAAGTAACGCACTATCACTAATCTGGAGATTATTAACAAATGCCAGAAGCTCATGAGGATCTTGATGGTCTCCTTCCGGTTTGGAGGTCAGTGGAGGATCCTCTTGAAACTTTGAAATCATCTCCTCCAGAAGCTCCACCACAGATGACTTAGGCTGCAACAAACAACAACAAATGAGAACCAGAAGACTGAAAACGCACACGTAAGACAAGTAGCACATACATGATCCCAGTTGTGCAGCACCGGCAGGTAAAGGCGTCCACGGGCATCCACGTGTTTGCCCTCCCTGACAATCATGTCCGGGGTGGGCCTCAGGAGACAAATGGGAGGTGTGACCGGGAAGGAGTCCATCAGCCAAAGCTGAATGGGGAAGTTGTAGGAGCGTCCTATCAGCATAAAAGACATCAGTGTGGTAGGTTCCATCACGTGACACGCCCCTAAATGTAAATCTCACCTTCATACTTGACTGGAAGGTTACCATTCAGTTTCAGTAGATCTTTCTGCGAGCCGTCATTGAATGCTGTGGTTTTAAGAAGTGAATGAAAAGTCAACTGTGACGTGTTTGAGTGAACTGTGAAGCGTGTGAACGCAACTTACTGTACGTGCCGACAGAGGGCGCCATCCCTGGGAAGGCGTTATCGATTTTATCCAGTTCCTCAAGAGCAACATCGCGGAATTTGTACTAAAAATAGTCAAGACAGATAAACACGGCATTGATCCTGGGGGAAATTTGCAGTCTCAGACACAACGATAGAGAAAAATAATTAAATTAGAAAATACTGTGTCTAACGTTGAATGTTTTTTTGGGGGTTATTATTAATGTATTTGGTAATGGTAATGGTTTTATTTCATTTGAACATGCATCAGATTACAATTGAGTGCATCCCATAATCAGTTCCCAGTTCCACATGTCCAAAAGGAGTAGGAAGAAGCAAAGCTTATTAAATCCTACCCCTCCATCTGGTACTTTTACAATCAGTAACTGTTACATTTGTTCACTTCCTGCTTTCATAATATAGTTTAAGGTTTTTTTTTATTTTTTTTATAATGTACCTCGTACGAGGTGATATGAGCATCCTTACTCAATCCATTCCATAGTTTGATTCCACATACTGAAATGCTATGGCTAGCATAACGTAGTCCTAGCATAGAAGTGTTTCAAATGTACTTCTTCCCTGAGATCATATTTCTCCTCTCTTGTAGAGAAGTATTGGATGACATTTTTTAGCTAATTGGTTATTTTTAGCCTTATGCATTATTTTAGCTGTTTGAAGATGAACTATATCAGCAAGTTGAAGTATTCGTGATTTTAGAAATAAGGAGTTAGTATGTTCTGTGTAGGCGCCATTATGAATTATCCTTACTGACCTTTTTTGCAGTACATTTAGCGAGTGAAGATTGCTTTTATAGTTATTAGCCCATATTTCCACACAATAAGTAAGATATGGTAGAACCAGAGAGCAATTTACGGTATTTATTATAATAAATACCATTACAACAGAATGAAGAAGCATTCCATTTGTAGAATTGTGTTTTTTTTTTAAATTGGAATGATAAAATATCTTAACACACGCACAAATAAATTCAAGAGGGAGTATTTTTCAGCTTTTCAGGTTTTAAACAGCTGCTAATGGTATGCTACTAGCCGTACTGGAGATATGTTATTAACTCAGGAATGTATTAATTAAATATCAAAAGACATGTACTTCATGTCCTATATTTTAATTAAATCTCGTAAAACTAATCGTCCAGCATTTCCTTGTCCCAAAGTCGTAGTGGTTGAGCTGGTTTAGCCAGTCGTGACATCTGACAGCTACACCTGTGCTAGCATGCTATGCTAGCTGACTTTTTTTACAGCGCTCTTCGTAGTTCTAACGACGTCATTAACCGTTTTATTTGACGTCATGTATTTTAAACTCACCTTTGAGAGGACCCGCTGTATTTTCTCCGAACGAAGGTCCATTTATTTAGGTAAAAAAATTATATACAGTGGACCGCGGTCGCTCGATGTTCTTTACTCTTCCGCAAACTTTTAGTAGCTAAGGTAATGCTCCGCCCACTCCGATATATTCCAAGTACGGTAGCCGAGAGGCGAAGTCTCAGCATGTTTATTTAAAAACGCATTCCATATATCAAATAGTCAATTCATTAGAATTATATTACGTCACTACCGACATTCAGGTTTGAAAACACAACCCCGAAGCAAAGCTTTGTTTGAAAATGTTTTAAAAAGGAACACAAATTTACAAATGTTTTCTGTGGGTCAACTGACTTTGCAATCAATTGAGTGAAATGTGTGACACTGGCAGCTGACATTTTATGCCAATTTATGTATAGTCCATCTTAAAAAGAGACAATACCACTCCTCCGCACTCAAAATCTGAAACGTTATGGGTTTTTTTTTTTTAGGAAATAGGACTTTGCAATGACAAGGAAATAAATAACAGGGGAAAAGAAAGAAACTGAATGTTTCACTACAGCCTAAATAAACACTAAATAAACATTTCTCTATATATTCTGATTTAAATGTTATCTCTGGATTTGATTTGAAAGAAAAACGCAAATCTTACAGTGTCATGTGTCACTCAAAGAGAGGGAAGTGCAAATAACACAAAACGGTTTTTGTGATTGCCATGTGAAAATGTCACACCGGGTGGTCCTGTTGCTGGTCAGGTGACAGGACGCTTTTTTTTTTTTTAATTGTCCATTACAATAGTTTTAAAGTGCATCAGTTTGTTTTTTTCCTTTTGGCATTCTTCATTCTCATCTCCTCTTGCTCCTTTTTCTCCTCCTCTAGATCTTCCTGCACGGCCATTCTGAGACTAAAATGGGCAGGAAAGAAAAAAAAAAAAAACAATCAGGAATATGAAATAAATGGGAATGATCCATTAGTTACCTCTTTGCTTCTTCTTTCTGCATATCTTGCCAGCTGCTCTCCATGAATTTAAGAGCATAGTCACTTTCATCTTTGTATCTGAATGGGTTAAAAAAAAAAAGTGTTATTTTATACTGAGGCTGATTTTTACAGCATACGCTAAAAACACTTACTTGCTTCGGTCATAGCCAAAGATTTCCTTAATGTGTCTGGAAACCTCTGCCTGCTCGTCATCTCCATCGTCGATGAAATCTTCCATTTCTGAATCATATTCATCTTCTTCTTCGTATTTTCTCTTATATGCGATGGTGATGGGCGGTAACATGGTTCCTGGAGGATACACTTAAAAAAAAAAGAAGAGTTGAAGTTAAGAAAATTCAAAGTACAAATGAAGTGCCGTCATACCTGGGGGTCTATTCAGCGGTCTGGTCGGACCTCCCGGTCTGGGTATCTGTTGCATCCCCGGTCGAGAAGGAGCTCCCGGTCTGGTTCCACTCATATTCTTTGATGAGATTGTCTCGGATACCACCGTGCACTTGGGTCTCCCAGGCCCAGATCCGAAGCTGCCCGACGGTTTCCTGTTGGGCAACGATCCTCCACCGGTACCTCGACCCTGTGCGAACCCTGGCGGCCGGCCTGCGGTACCTGCTGGGTGACCGTGTAAGCTACCGACACCAGCTTTGGTCTGGGGTGTCCCCATTGGCCTCGGCTGAGGTCTATTCCCTTCTTTAGGACGGCCACTTGAAGAAGGTCTAACCACAGAACTGCTACTAGATTTTACCGAGGGTTGGTTTCCAGATCTTTGTGGTTCTCCTCTTCCAGACTTGGCAAATGTGTGTTCCTGCTTCGATGAGCTACCCTGAGTAGGTTTAGTTCTTTGTGGGTTACCATTCGGAGATTTGAGATCTCTGACAGATGAACCAAAAGGTCTGGATTGAGGTGGACCTGAAGGTCTTCCCTGAACGGATGAAGAGCTTTCCTTTTTTAATCTAAGTTCACTTGAAATGATGGATGTATTACTAGATGAAGGCTTAGGGACCCCTTGTTTGGTTGAAACCTGAGAAGATGCGGCCTTGGAGGGTACTACAGTCTTGGGTCTGTCTCTCTCACCAACGGGGGTCTTAGAAGAAGGTGTAGACTGAGGCTTCTTCTTCGTTCCACACGGCTGACTAGGTCTTTGCGATGAGCTCTTTTGTGGTTTACCATTCTTCTGCTCCTTCTCAGACGGGTTTTTCCTGACTGCGGTGGAACTGGACTGAGTCGTAGGGTCTTTGATTCGCCGCTTTGCCCTTCGTTCGATCTCGAGTTCCCTTATCTCTTCGGCTGTGCGGAGTCTTTCTTCCTTCGTTGCTTTGGGTTTTAACTCCACTGGTTCGTATTGCTTCTTTTCGGCCAATTTCAGCAGATCTGCAAAGTTCAGCGAGGATGAAGAAGGCTTCGGTGGTCCGCTAGGTTTTTTAGGGGAGAGCTTGGAGGTACTGCTACTACTGAAAGCTGACGTTTTTATGGGTCTTACTGGTTCTGGATCTTGATCAGGCTCTGAGTCTGTCTGCTCGTACTCGTAATTGTCCTCATCGTCCTCTGGGTCGAGTACATTTTGAAATGTTACATCTTTTCTTGATTTCTCCATTTCCTCCTTAGTTCTCCTCTTCTTCGGGGGTTCTACCACTGGAATGCCGTTGTAACCATGGAAGTTGTCTTTCGTTCTGGAAGCCATGGCTCTCGCTTTACGATCGGACTTCAACTCTACCCTTTTCGCCACAAGATCCTGCTTCTGCTTCTTCATTTCGCTTTCTGAAAAAATATTTTTAAATAGTCTTGTCATGTAGTCCACAATGTCTACAAAATAAATTGTGTTTTTTTTTCTTACCTTTCAGTCTGGCTTCATGTTGTCGCCTCTTCAGGAGTGCCTGCACTGCGGCAGGATTTACACCTTTTGACCTCGCATCCTTTTTGGGTGGACCAACTTGTAAACTGTATCTTTTCTGTGTAGATGAAATAAACAACAAAATAAGCAGAGTCCATCTGTGGTGTGCTAACATTCTACAAGAAAGGGTAAGTCTAAGAATTTAACACTTTAACACAAAAAAAAGCCGCCTTAAGAAGGCTTATCCAAAAGCGCAACGGGGCCTTCGTTTATAAAACTAAATAAGTAAACTAAATAGGTAAATTGGTATAAACAAAGAAGAATAGGAGTGTAAATGTGACTATAGGGGTGTTATTTCATGTCTAAAGGGCTCTAATAATGGGAAAGCCTGTATTTAAAAAGTAATAAACAGTTTAATAAATGAGGGATGCCTATGTATTGTTTTCATATTCTACTGATTCTGCTGACCAATCCGACATATCATAAGTGAATAATTACTACAGCGTCTGCTTGTCCCACAGTTCAACTCCAATGGAGCCAACGAGTGAAGCCGGGAACACCGAGTGGAGGTAGGACTGCAAGGTTTATAGCGTGTGCAAAGCACTTTAAGAGGGCTTATTATGCTAATTTACGGTGCCTTGTATTACGTTGTGGACTCTTATAGAGCTGCTACACTCAATAACCCACACATAAAGCTTTCTAGATCTTCCAGATTTTCTTTTTCTGCAGTAGTTCAATGGACTTCCTGCTTCCGAACTTAACGGTCTGTTTAATTTAGTCCACTTCCGGCCCTCTTGTAGGATTTGTCACACTCCCAAGGACTTCCGGGGTTACGTTTAATGAGTGCACGCAATCTGCAGCACATATAAGTCCAGATTAGATTAGATTAGATTCAACTTTATTGTTATTGCTCATGTCACTTGTACAGGGCAACAAAATGCAGACATCACATTGATGTCAGTAGAACTAGAGTGTTAGAAAAAACCTCCAGCACGTCCAGAACGATCCAAAACTTCTTTCAGGGCCTACTTGTAAATGCACGAACCTCATTATCTGATGTTTTGGCATAATTTAACATAAAAATACAACATTATAACAACATTTATAGGTCAGAAAAGTGGAAATGTGGGATTCTAATTCTGGCTGGAGCACTGCCACTTCCATATGTTCCAACACAAGACACCTGCAGCTTATAGACAAGTGGGCCTTTGTACAGTATGTATATATATTTAAATGCAGTGAACCACTACATGATCTTTGGTTCATTCTTATCCATAATATTTTAAATTGAAGGTTAACCTCTGTCAACAATGCATAACAGAGTTGTAGAATTTTGAATATAAAATCAGCTCACCAAAATAATGAATACTGCACAGTATGAACGAATAGAGTTCTTAATGGAGGGGAGTGTTATATGGGAATGTGAATCTAACAGATTAATAATATTGTTTGTTGTCCATCTGCCAAGTGTTAGAACGACCACCGACGGTAGGGGATGTAAAAGTTAGCAGCTAGGTTGCTAACAGACATTGTATTAGGGGAGCCTCGCTGTCATAAAGAGACTAGCTAGCGTTTGTGTGCTCGACGAAACTCATATATTACTGAAAAATTAAAAGAAAATAAGTTATTTCACTTACCTGTACACTCCCTTGGTTTTGAGTGGCGATTGTTAATACGTTGTCAAAATCCATCATGTCGGCAGTATATACTGCCGTTTCAGCTGTCTTTTGAAATGAGCGAAAAGTGATACGATTTATTTGAGCGTTCGACTTTCAGCTCACACTTTATAGCACTGTGTCTGGGCTTTACGTCAACACCACTAGAGTCTTTACTCGGGAACTTATTTGTAAAAAATCGGTCGTTTATGTGGAAAACTGGTGCGATGAGACGACTTTGCGTTGCCACCTACGCTAGCACAAAGTCGCAAAGTTAGCTAGCCCTGTGCCAGCGCTAACCCAATCAGCCTGGAAGGTAAAGTAGCACTTTCGTACGACCTTAGGCCGTTAGAAGTGGCTCAATTACATTAATACATTCTGAAATTAAAAGTAATTTGATAAATTCGGTCATTACTAGCCACAGTACCGACAAGCAACACCGAAATATGGAAGGGCTGAAGCTGTTTTCCGGAAATGAGATAAGTCAGTGCTACGTACTTCCGTATTTGACAGACGAGTTTTTTTTTTATTCAGTCGTGTATGTAGTAGATTCAAAAAATGATTTACTTTTGCATGGGAAGCGGTTTAAGTTTAAGTGTCAAATGTTAAAAACCACGTGATAACGAAATAAGTAGGAAAAGCTGAATATAGACACTTCCGCATGTGACCTGTACACTAATCCACCACATGATGGCGCCATTCTAAAAATAACGCGTCATACGTGCTCTCTCGAATGCTCCAGAACTGTGACGTCGCCCCCTAGTGGGATTCTCAATAATGCCTCTTGTATTAAATCAACTTTACTGTACATGTATTTTAGGCACTCCAGTCCAAATTCATCATTTACATTTAGTCAGTTGCGTTTAAGAATTTTTCCACTTGTTTTAATCAATGTGTAACATTTCACGAGGTCCACTAAGTTCACTTTACTACTTAGAATTTCCAATAAGATGACGTTTATAAGTTGTATAAGGTGTTAATAAGTCATTACCAAGTGTTTAATTAAGACGTTTCAGACAAAGGTAACCAACAAGCTGAAGTTCTGTCAAATGTAAATACAAGGCCATCTGCTCCCAGATGTAAACATAAAATTAGCTCCTCCCATCTGGGCGTCAATCACATTTACCTCGCCCACTATCCGACGAATCTCTGCTCCTATTGGCTAGTAGGGACAAGCCACTCCCCGCCCACCGGACGTCAGACCGCCCACCGGAGAGAGGACAAAAACAATCGGCATCTCTTTCTCTCTCAATCCGAACATAAACAAGAGGACTGGACGTAAACCTGCTTATCTGTCGCTTTCATCAGTCGTTATCGAGATGGTTTCTCCGGTCACTGTGGTGAGTATCACGGCCAAAGTAAGCGCTGACGTTTGCTAGTTTGATTATTACAGCGTTCCCGTAAATAAAAGGCAGACATGCTTATTAAAGGCTTCACTGTGTTCCCGGCGTCTAATAATGTGTATGGCGGGGAATGTCATGCCAATGTTATTACGTTGTGAACGTACAGGTATTTATGTGACACTGGCAAGTTACCGCAGCAAGTGCGGGACGGTTCCATCAATTCCGAAAGGCACTGACTAAAGGCAAAAAATGTCACGTGACTACCTTTTTTTGTCTGTTTTTCTTTCCTGTGCTTCGGAACGACGCATGCGCTGTACGCTGCTCGGCGTCCCTTGAATGTTTTGTACATGCTATAGTAGCGGTGGCGTTAAAGTTAACATTTTGGTTTTAATATAGTCACAAGTAAATATAAACAAGTAAATATTGCTTCTTTTTTTTTTTACTTGAGCAGTTTCAAAATGGGGGAAGAATTTGGTGACTGTGCCTTTAAATTGTTGATATTTAGTGAGGCCTAATCTATATGTACAGTTTGTCTACATTAGCTATTACAAAATTATTGGTTATCAAAGTTATTGGTATTTGCCTGAAAAAAACACAGTGTATCCCTAATAGTAATGTTATGTGGTAAATTGAAGCATTAGTCAATGGTTATTTTACTTGGATTTTGGTATTAATATGTACATTCACTGGCTTGACTACTTTATTTCCCAATATTGATATAATTAATATTTAATTTAATAATAATTATTTAATTATAACTTGAGTTATAAGTTATTAGTTTAATTGTAATTATAATTTATTTAAGTAAATACAGGATCGGTATTGCTATTTTTTTTACTTGAGTAGTTTCAAAATGGGGGAAGAATTTGTTTGTGTTGTTCTTAATAATAATAATAATACATTTTATTTGTATAGACACTTTACATCCAGGTGTGTACAAACTAATTTAAATCTACATTAGCTATTACAAAATTATTGGATATCAAAGTTGTTGGTATTTGCCTGAAAAAAACACTGTGTATCCCTAATACTAATGTTATAGTAAAATAGAAAAATATAGAAAAATAAAATACTGTATAGCAGTGTTTTTATATTATTATTTTATTTATTATGTCTTATTTATTAATTTAATGTATTTATTTATTTATTTACGGTGCTCTTTAGAAGTATGTTTTACAAGCTTTTTGCAAAAATACTGTATAGCCGTATTTTTATATTATTATTAAATTTATTATGTATTATTATGTATTATTTATTTATATTGTATCCCTAATACTAATGTTATCGCTCTGGTAAATTAAAAAAATAAATTAATTAGTCAATGGTTATTTTACTTGGATTTTGCTATTAATATGTACATTCACCGACTTTATTACTTTATTTCCCGATATTGATATAATTAATATTTAGACCAATACGCCCATCCCGAGTGTTTAGCTGAGGCGAGCCCATTAATCCCATCCAATATTGATCAAAGTGCCACAAAGGAAAGATGGCAACAAACAATTGTGTCAGCAACGTGAATAATTCAAGTCTCCCCAGCATCGTCTTACTTAACAACTGAGCTGCGAGGAAAGGTTAGCCTCTTAGCAGGGGCCATGAAGGATGGAGTGTTGTAACTCGGTCCCTCATGTGAAGCCGGTGTGATTACTGTGAGGGCAGCCTGTGTGAAAGAATGCATGCCGGCCGGACCAGTTCCCATAGCGACAAGCAGTGTGAATTTGTCAAATTAATTTAGACCCAGCCAAGGCCCCCCCCGGATTACAATGAGATGGAAAGTAGCGTCATGTGATGTCTGAAATAGAGGCGCTGGCTCAAGTTCAACTCAGGACGAATGTTTATGTCAACACAGCGTACAGAAATCATCAATTGCAATCATCTATTAGCGTTTTGTGTGTGATTTGGTTCAAAAGACCTGAGAGATGAGTTTTGGTTCGCTTTCAAGTAAATTCTGGTGGGGTTTGGTTCACTTGAGGTCAGATGTGAAGACGATGTGAACCAAAGACAAAGACGAGTGTTGACATGCAGAAATGACACATGTCTCTCCGCTCTGTTCTCTCACTAAGTGTATGTGACAACGGTGCTCTTTAGAAGTATGTTTTACAAGCTTTTGTGAAAATACTGTATAGCAGTATTTTTATTTATTTATTTATTTACGGTGCTCTTTAGAAGTATGTTTTACAAGCTTTTTGTGAAAATGCTGTATAGCAGTATTTTTATATTATTATTTTATTATTTATTAATTTATTTATTTACGGTGCTCTTTAGAAGTATGTTTTACAAGCTTTTGTGACAATACTGTATAGCAGTATTTTTATATTATTATTTAAATTATTATGTATTATTATGTATTATTTATTCATTTATTTATTTACAGTGTTCTTTAGAAGTATGTTTTACAAGCTTTTTGTGAAAATACTGCATAGCAGTATTTTTATATTATTATTTTATATTATTATTTTATTATGTTTTATTTATTTATTTATTTATTTATTTACGGTGTTCTTTAGAAGTATGTTTCACAAGCTTTTTGTGAAAATACTGTATAGCAGTATTTTTATATTATTATTTTATATTATTATTTTATTTATTATGTTTTATTTATTTATTTATTCTTTTGTTTGTTTGTTTGTTTATTTATTTATGGTGTTCTTTGGAAGTATGTTTTACAAGCTTTTGTGAAAATACTGTATAGCAGTATTTTTATATTATTATTTTATATTATTTATTTATTTATTTATTTATTTATTTACGGTGTTCTTTAGAAGTATGTTTCACAAGCTTTTTGTGAAAATACTGTATACCAGTATTTTTATATTATTATTTTACATTATTATTTTATTTATTATGATTTATTTATTTATTTGTTTGTTTGTTTGTTTATTTATTTATGGTGTTCTTTAGAAGTATGTTTTACAAGCTTTTTTGTGAAAATACTGTATAGCAGTATTTTTATATTATTATTTTATATTATTATTTTATTATGTTTTATTTATTTATTTATTTTATATTATTATTTATTCAAAATTAAATTATTTGTACAAATTATTTGTACAGATTATTATCTATCCATCCATCCATCCATCCACCTAACCTAGTATTCAACAATTATGGTTTGGGTAATGTTTAAGATATATCATGTTATAAGTCATAAAAGTTGCCCAATCAAACTTACTTTATTCATATGTTCCTTACTGTGCAGCCTTTCGTCCCATGACATAAATATCATAAGTTAAGCGTGTCCAGACTTTTTCCACCTGGCCACATATTGAAAAATGATGCCATGCGGTGACACTTGAGTAACATGTGAGTCAGCATGAATAACGGATGCGTATTGGCTTACCTATGGGATTTCATTCAGTACTGTATCTGTGTTTATTTATGTTAAGACACACCTTGTATTATCTTGTATTATCTTGTATTATGGTTTGTTTGCTTGGTGAAATACTACCTCGGCAATTTCTATAAAATGTATCATGTAGCTTGGGCTGAGGAAGAACTCATTCATTGTTAATGGTAAGAGTTATGAAAAGCGTTGTTTGGCAATGGCTGTGACATTTGTTTTCAATGTGGGTGCGTGTGCATTTAAAGCTGAAGAGATAATGGAGTGGATATTTGTGCCCCACCCCAACCACACCTCATGAATTATTCATTCCAAAAAATGCATTTTAGTTGGTTATCGCTGATGGAAATAGCGACTCCGTGATTATTTTGCACGTGTGTCTTTTGGTTGGCCACAATAAAAGGCCATACTGTATGTCCAGAGGGTATCTGTTGTGACCACCGTTTGCTTCAAATGTAAATGTAGAGCATCCCAAACACGCTCAATGGGTGCACATTTTGCATAGGCCTTTTATTGTGGCCAGCCTTGCCTTCATCTTCACCAAGTAGTTAAAGAAGCACAGAAGATATAGCCTGTTCTGGCCCCTCCCTGATGGACATATACCGGTACCCTGCTGTCTCAGCACAGCAACACAGCACAGCAACTAATTAATTTTAATTTTTCTGCACAAAATAAGATGAAAAATAAATAAACCAATCAAGAATAAAGAAATTCAATCAATCAGTAATAAATCAATATAATAATAATAATAAAACGGCAAATAATAAAAACTTAATTAACCACATATTAATTATTTTTTTCAGATTAAAATGAACAAAGCATTATTAGAGCCCTGTAGACATGACAAAACACGACTATAGTCACATTTATACTTTTTTTTTTATTTACAACATATTGCGCAACTGCAGGGTCTTGAGACACATGCTAACTCGCAAACTAGAGAGCTAGCGACCTAAACGGTAGCCTTCAAGTTATTTCCTTTAAACTTAAATAGCAAAAAAAACTTACCACTTCCACACGAATAGGAAGGATAACTATTAACAGTTATTTAACCTTTAACATGAACATTAATCAAACGTAATAATTTTTTCTGGGTACATGATACCATACAGCATCCATATCAAACTTGCGCGGGCCGCACTAACATTAAACTTTCATATCAAGGCGGGGGGCCTCAAACTAGTGTACTGCGGGCCACATTTGGCCCGCGGGCCGCATGTTTGGGACCCCGATATACAGTATGAGTTATTCTATTCTGCTAAGAACTAGAGGCACTGTATATGTACTATATAATTCAATCCCATACATTTGCACAAAGATGTTTTTTTTTATCTTAATTCTTTCAACCCAAACATAATTGTGTTTTTTTTTATTTAATTACAATACCGGCTGAATGTTTTGAAATATGAATCAAAGTAATCCTGCTATTCTTCGGTGTGTCCACTTACTCTACTCATTGTTTTCCTCTGACACAGCATAAATTAGAGCAAAGGTAACGAGAGTGACTTGACTTCCTGCCTTACTTGAATGAAACACTCACTGCAAGTCACTGATGATTGTGTTGTTGTTGTTGTTGTTGTTGTTGTTGTTGTTGTTCACGAGGGTGTTTGTTCATGAGCCACTCATGTTGGTTTTAATGCTGTTTTTCATTTAAAATGTCTGCTTATTATCCTAATCTTATAGATGAATAATTGACTGTCAGACATGAAAAGATAATCCCATTCGGAAAGTAAACATACATAAAAGAGTAGAGATGGTTGCATTGCTTCGTAGTACACTTAAGTCCACTTAGTGTCCAGTGGCCCCTCCCTGGAAAAATCCCTCAGCCGTCCCGCAGTCTAATTCTGTTTTGGAATAAATGGCATCAGGAGGCAAATGTAAACAGAAAGTAAAATGCGATGCTTATCTGGCTAAAGTGTGTATGCACTGCATGTGGAAATGTGTGAACACGGTAATGGTAATGTGGAGGAGGTGGGGGTGTGGTGGTGGTGGTGGGGGGGGGGGGGGAGGCAGGGAGAAGTCGAGCTGACTTGCACAGGAAGGAGGAAAGAACTGCTGATGAGGAGACACAATAGCAGACAGGCGTAAAGTACAGCAAGGTCACTTGTGGCCAACACGGCTATAAATAACCTTTTTGTGTGCATTTAGTCTGTGATAGGTTATACGCTGATGGGAGGGAAGCTTTCAGCTTTCATTTGTTTTCAGTTTTCAGCTGGCGTGCTGCCTTCATGTTTGCCTTCAATAAGTGAAAATCAATCGAGATGTCTCCCTCGTTGTAACCAAACTGGAGGATCCATCATGGTTTCTCCCATCTATCCTTCTGAGTGTCCTTCCACTGTGCATGCATTCGCCCGCTCCCCCTCTTCTGCCCCACTTCCTCTTTTGTGAACACTTCAAAGTGTCGCTTTAGCTTTGTCACTCAATGCTCCCACTGAATAGTTGAATAGTAATAGTACCAGCCCTTTCATCTTCCCCTTGTACGAGGCGTAGTCGTACTGCTCTTTGACCGAGAGATGTGCGAATCACAAATGAGTCATTAAAAAGTCGAGTGTTTTACTGAATTGGGAATCATGTGTACCCGTCGCTGTTAACTCGCTACATTTAATAAGGAAGCCAGTTAAGACGTCACTGTTAGGTTGTTACACTGTTAAGTCGTTACACTGTTAAGTCGTTACACTGTTAAGTCGTTACACTGTTAAGTCATTCCATTGGTACGTTATTACAACTGTTAAGTCGTTACACTGTTACATCGTTACACTGCTATGTCGTTACACTGCTACGTCGTTACACTGTTACATTGTTACACTGTTACGTTGTTACACTGCTACGTCGTTACACTGTTACGTCGTTACACTGTTACGTCGTTACACTGTTATGTTGTTACACTGCTACGTTGTTACACTGCTACGTTGTTACACTGCTACGTTGTTACAGTGCTACGTCATTACACTGTTAGATCATTACACTGTTATGTCATTACACTGTTACATTGTTACACTGTTACGTCGTTGCACTGTTATGTCGTTGCACTGTTATGTCGTTGCACTGTTATGTCGTTGCACTGTTATGTCGTTGCACTGTTACGTCGTTACGCTGTTATGTCGTTGCACTGTTATGTCGTTGCACTGTTATGTCGTTGCACTGTTATGTCGTTGCACTGTTACGTTGTTACACTGTTACATTGTTGCACTGTAATGTTGTTTCACTGTTGCGGCGTTACACTGTTACTTTGTTACACTATTACTTTGTTGCACTGTTTCGTCGTTACACTGTTACATCGTTACACTGTTACGTCGTTACACTGTTATGGCGTTACACTGCTATGGCGTTACACTGTTATGGCGTTACACTGTTGCGGCGTACACTGTTGCGGCGTTACACTGTTACTTTGTTACACTATTACTTTGTTGCACTGTTACATCGTTGCACTGTTACGTCGTTGCACTGTTACGTTATTGCACTGTTACGTCGTTACACTGTTACATCGTTACACTGTTACATCGTTACACTGTTACGTGGTTACACTGTTATGTCGTTGCACTGTTATGTCGTTACACTTTTATGTCATTACACTGTTATGTCTTTACACTGTTATGGCGTTACACTGTTACACTGCAAGTATTACATGTGTATGAATGTATTAACCGGATGGGGAAAAAAGCAACATATCTTTTTGGAATGTGGACGTCCAAGTGGAGAATCAAACCCAGGTCTTTCCGATCTCCTGACTGTGTGGCCTACATGCCAACCACTAGTCCACCGTGCGGCCTCATGAGAACTCAAGTCAGTACAAAGAACTGAGTTTTCCCATCACTACTGTGACCACTCGTTCTCCCACTCATCTCGTCTTTCTCAGCTTTCACACTAAAAACAACAACCTTCATGTGCTCCAACCACCCACTGACCTTTGCTTTTGTATGTTCGATTCTCGGAACCACGGGTGATTCTGTGGCAACGTGGCTTTGTTTGCTTTGTAACTCCAACAGGCATCATGTATTCTAAACAGAAACAAGAAGTACTATTTACATAGGCAGGAATTCCCAAGGACATGAGTAGAAGAGGAAGAAGGGAAAGAAACCAAGGAGGAAGAGGAAGGTTATAGGCGGTCATGTAATTGCATAGACGTGTTGTTTCACTTCAGCATCAAAACAACACATGCGTGTCTGATTGGGCACCACAAGAAGGGCAGGGGAGGCTTTTTGTAGTACCAACACAAACCACTCTTGTACTTTATGGGAAGTACTACTTTTTGATTTGTTGCTCATCTTGGCCTTATTGTTTCCTGTGATCATTTTATGGACATAAATAAATAATAGAATAGACAAATGGGACGTAATAGCATCACATTAAGGCTATAATGATGATCGACGTATCTTTGCTGTTTCCAGGTCAAGAGTGAAGGCCCCAAGCTGGTGCCGTTCTTCAAGTCAACCTGTGTTTATTTCGTCCTGTGGCTGCCAACCTCGAGTCCATCTTGGTTTAGCGCACTTATCAAATGTCTACCCATCTTCTGCCTATGGGTGTTTCTCCTGGCACACGGCTTCAGCTTCCTCGGGGCTCACTCCAGCGCTCGCAAGATCCTGGCTGGACTCATCTTTTCCGCCCTGGGGGACGCCTTCCTCATTTGGCAGGAGCAAGGCTACTTCGTCCATGGTGAGAAGATACTGTATACTACATACTGAGTTGCATACTTTGAAATGAATGGGCTGCGTTAACCTTCCTCTTGTGTTAGCTTTCTGGTATCATCTCTTATGTTAACGGGTCGGTTTTGACCCATGCTATAAAATACACTAAAAACAATAAGTTACCATCAAGTTTCATGCAGCAGACAGTAAAACAAAGCAACATTGCACTTGAAATTAGGTCTACAGGCTACATTAATATTGCTTGTACCTTAAGGGACATAAAGGGACAATTGCATTTTGCCGCAGTCCGCTATAAATCGTTATGGATGCCGCGGTTATATAGGCTGCAGTTCTAAATTGATGGTCTCAAACTAAGGACTGCAGATATCTGCAGTGGTTGATGACACGGTACGGCAGTGGAGACTAAAGCGGACTAAAGGTTCAACTTTATTGACACTAACAATAGGTGAGAGATGACCCACATTGGAGTTTTTGGCAGCATTTAATCTTTCGATTCCTCTAATCCATGCAGTTAGTCCAGTTAAGGGCTAAATACAAACAGACGGTGTGGACATTGAAAATAAATTTCTGGGGATCAAAATAGATGAAAATATGAGCTGGAAACCTCATATTACAAATATACAACATAAGGGGGTCAGAAATATTTCAATATTGAACAAAGCAAAAAAAATTGTTCTCAATCAGAAATCACTCCACACTCTTTATTGCTCTCTGGTTCTACCATATCTTACTTATTGTGTGGAAATATGGGCTAATAACTATAAAAGTAATCTTCACTCGCTAAATGTACTGCAAAAAAAGGTCAGTAAGGATAATTCATAATGCCGCCTACAGAGAACATACTAAGTCCTTATTTCTAAAATCACAAACACTTCAATCTTCATAATGCATAAGGCTAAAAATAACCAATGAGCTAAAAATGTCATCCAATACTTCTCTACAAGAGAGGAGAAATATGATCTCAGGGAATACCCATTATGTCATTGGAAAAAATTAAAAAAATAAATAAATAAAAAATTTAAAAATTTTAAAAATAAAAAAAAATTAAAAATTAAAAATTAAAAATTAAAAATTAAAAATTAAAAATTAAAAATTAAAAATTAAAAATTTTAAATTTTAAATTTTAAATTTTAAATTTTAAATTTTAAATTTTAAATTTTAAATTTTAAATTTTAAATTTTAAATTTTAAATTTTAAATAAAAAATAAAAAATAAAAATAAAAAATAAAAAATAAAAAATAAAAAATAAAAAATAAAAAATAAAAAATAAAAAATAAAAAATAAAAAATAAAAAATAAAAAATAAAAAATAAAAAATAAAAAATAAAAAAATCAAAAAATTAAAAAATTAAAAAATTTAAAACTCAAACTATATTAGGAAAGCAGGAAGTGAACAAATGTAACAGTTACTGATTGTAAAAGTACCAGATGGAGGGGTAGGATTTAATAAGCTTTGCTTCTTCCTACTCCTTTTGGACATGTAGAACTGTGAACTGATTATGGGATGCACTCAATTGTAATCTGATGCATGTTCAAATGAAATAAAACCATTACCATTACCATTACCATTACCATTACCATTACCATTACCATTACCATTACCATTACCATTACCATGACTACAAATGGCTTTAACTAATGAGATGTAAGGTCACATTTCATGTTTATATGATTCCACAGGTCTTCTGATGTTTGCCATCACCCACATCCTCTACTCATCTGCGTTTGGGATGAAGCCCCTCAACGTGTGTGCAGGCCTGGTGATCACGGCGGTGTCCAGTCTGAGCTACTTTCTCCTCTACCCTTACCTGTCGGGCCCCTTCACCTACCTGGTGGCCGTCTACATCGCTCTGATCGGCTTCATGGGCTGGAGGGCCATCGCTGGCCTGCAATTAGCCAACGATCTGTGGACCTGGACCAAGCTGTCGGCCTGCCTTGGCGCCGTTCTCTTCATGGTGTCCGACCTCACCATTGCTGTCAACAAGTTCTGCTTCCCCGTGCCGCACTCGCGTGCCATCATCATGGCGACGTATTACGCCGCACAGATGCTGATAGCGTTGTCAGCTGTGGAATGCCAGGATGCGGAGGTCGCCAGGAAGAGGATATGAGGACTCGGTGTCTCCGTGGTATCCTGCTTACGAGCCCCTACAAGGTGGTAGTCGCTTCCCTGGTGATCATGGACACATCTCACTACCACATCCCTAAGCCTCAGCCCTCATTTCCATTGTTACCATAGCAACTGGAGCACCACAGCCATGTATGATAACCCCACACTTCTTTCTTACCGTGAAGCTGCGGTTGGGTCGTATTATCTTCAGCCTCTTCCAGCAACAATCCGACCTGGTATTCAAATGCCTCTTGCAACTGACTGACCAACGATGTGTGCACGGTATCGTTATCCCGCTCTACAAAGTATTAGGTGTAATTATTTTTCGTTTAAGAGGTGCATGCCACTCTGGACCTTTTTTGACGGGGGGTGCAAATGTACATGTGGATTTACAGTAAGTGTTGCATTCACGTACGTACATTACTTTTACCACGTCGTTCCCAGACTTGAGACGCTTAAAAATCCACTTAATTTTTTTTCCATGCAATTTCATAACATTTCCTTGTCTTTTAGTTATGTAGCGTCTCAGTCAACCAGGTCTACAACTGTTGATTTTGTCCTCTCAAAAACGGGATTTATGACAGATTTGCCCGTGTTTGGCTCCGCCCCTTATGCTAGTCTGTCTTACCCTGTATTGACGATGATATTTTCGAAGGAAAAGTACACTTTTTGCCCATCATTTACAATATTACACATTTCTTTCCATTTTCTGTGCATTCTAATGATAGAAAACAAGTTAATATGAGCTACCTAACAATGTACATCATGAGATCTATTGTACCTATTTTGGCGCTAAAGCCCTAACAAACAAACAAAAAAAAAAGCCAACAGTGTTCAATTTACATAAGTGACTATATATTAATCAAGCTACGGCGATATTGTTATTATAGCAACTAACACGAAAAACGATAACGGTAACACAACGCCTTGCTAGCCGCTAGTCTCACCTAGTAAGGCATTGTGTGACACCGCCAGATATAGTTTTTCTAGCCGTTATCGTAGCAGCTAACATGAAAAACTACATCTGGCGGTGTAACACAACGCCTTGCTAGCCGCTAGTCTCAGCTAGTAAGGCGTTGTGTTACTAGCCGCTACTCTCAGCTAGTAAGGCGTTGTGTTACACCGCCAGATATAGTTTTTCTAGCCGTTATTGTAGCAGCTAACATGAAAAACGATATCTGGCGGTGTCACACAACGCCTTGCTAGCCGCTAGTCTCAGCTAGTAAGGCGTTGTGTTACACCGCCAGATATAGTTTTTCTAGCCGTTATTGTAGCAGCTAACATGAAAAACTACATCTGGCGGTGTAACACAACGCCTTGCTAGCCGCTAGTCTCAGCTAGTAAGGCGTTGTGTGACACCGCCAGATATAGTTTTTCTAGCCGTTATCGTAGCAGCTAACATGAAAAACTATATCTGGCGGTGTAACACAACGCCTTGCTAGCCGCTAGTCTGAGCTAGTAAGGCGTTGTGTTACACCGCCAGATATAGTTTTTCTAGCCGTTATCGTAGCAGCTAACATGAAAAACTACATCTGGCGGTGTAACACAACACCTTGCTAGCCGCTAGTCTTAGCTAGCAACGCTACTTAGCTCTCGATTTCGCTACAAAGACTCAAAAAAGATGTTTGTTTGCTGTCAGTTTTGTGCTGGAAGATACAGCCATCTCAACGAGAGCTGATATTGCAAGTGACTGTCATGTTTTTGTGCTGCTGTTGTTCACGGAAGTAGTGTTAGCTCCTGGGCTAAATCAGTGTGCCCCATGAAGAATGTTTTAAATCAACAAATCGCGGCAAGATTACAGTATTAGCATCATTTTATCATCGATGTATGCATGATCACAGGATGTATTTTAAATAATAAAACGTTTTAATTTTTTTTTAGAGGGCTTTGTAGTCAAAACAGGTTCATATGTCCCAATGATATGCATTGTTAGCTAGCTCATATGCACAGAAAATAAATACGTGGTCATGTTTCACATAAGGATTAGGAATGATGGGCAAAATTTCCCCCAAAAAGTGCTGTCAGGAGCTGTTGAATTAATTGTAGTCCCTTCCGTTCCACGCGCAAACAACCATATTGCTTTGTTTGGTCCGTTATTGAACTTATTCAACAACCTCAGCAACACATCGGACTAAGTTCTTTCTCGCCACTGAAAAACTAGAAATGAAGCATAGAGGTGGGAAGGCAGAAGGGAGGAAACTGACGTGACTGAATCAGCCACTTTTGTGATTGAGTACTAGTATATCGTGAGGCGAGTACTGGTTTTGCTTGGGGAAGGTAGGGTTTTTATGAATTTGCTGTATTGCTGTAAGTGTTGTTCTTACTCTTCCTAGGATTCAATTCTTTCGAACTGAACGATTGAAGCGAATGAATGAGTCGAAACAGACCCGCAAATGTGGGCATTGCACATTATGAGAGGAAGTCCATGGCGTTATTGGAAGTGATCAGGCAGTCCATGCTCTCATAGGTAAATATTTTGAATGTTGACTGAAATTGATATTGCTGGAACTGGTACAGTTGTACCGAGGAATGAAAACCAAGACCGCTTTGGTTGGGGTTTTGGTCGTGAACAGGATAATGCAAAACGTTGTTGTGGTGTGGCACATGGGACAATGGCTGTGTTCGAAACCGCATACTAAGTACTACATACTGTCCACACTCTACTGCAAACTCAATCCATCAGACATCAGACTTTCGCTCTAAACTCTTTAAATACATCACTTTATTGAGATTTTTTTTTTTAATCAGGCAAGAAATTCTCGAAATACTCGTTTAGATCCCGAGTTTGCCATTTATTTGTCCAAATACCAACCGTTTACAATTTCGTTCGGACGAAATCGTCAAAATTTAAGCTAGCTAAAGTGAGCAGGTTTTTTTTTCACAAAATAAAACACCCTCTTACTTTTCTCATACAAAAAAAACATAGTGATAAATCAGTGCTTTTACTTTGAAAACAAGAAGCGAACCAACTCGCAATATATCCTACTTGACACCGCCGTTTTGGTCCATCCTGCTGCTCAGTGTTCAGCCAACGTTTTTTTTTTTTTGTGTGAGTAGTACATTTCTGGCGAATGCAGTATACATCCGAAAACTTCTTGCATACTCAAAAATCGCAAAAAGTAAAAATGAGTAGTAGGTAAGTATGCCGTTTCGAACACAGCCATGGTGTGGATTGTGATGTCATACTTCCTCTACCAGGAAGTAGCCTGCTAACTAACAAATTAATAGTTTTTTTGCTTTTGTTAGTACAGTAAACCTCGGATATATCGGATTCAATTGTTCCCACTGGTTTTGTCCGATATAAGCGAAATCCGTTATATGCGTGTACCGGAAAATGTCCGTTTTACGCATATATCGGATTTATATCCGGTATATGCGTAAATGGGATTTTATCCGTTATAAAAAGGCACTTCCTTGACTATGTTTCCAATGTACCTGGACGCGCAGGCAACGCTGCAAACGCTGCAAATGACGTCGTATAGCGGCCTGTCACGATTCGGCGAATCGGAGCGCCACGATGCGGCCATCCGATATATGCCAGGGAAATTTCATGGAAATGCATTGGAACGGGACTGGAGATTTTGTCGGAAATAGGCGAAATCCGCTATAAAAAATCCGATATATGCAATGAATTTTTATTGGAAATGCATTACAGAAAAATCGGTTCTTTTTTATCTGTCCGTTGTGAGCGAATTTCCGATATATCCGAGTCCGATATATCCGAGGTTTACTGTAGTTTGTCTTGTATCTAGTATCTCATCTTTCCACCTTGGATACTATCACAGTGTTTTCCATACATTTCATTTTTGTACCTTATTTTATTACTTTTTTTTTAGATTGTCGCTACTCTGTACAGTAGTAGTCTACCACGTATGTCTACCACTGCACGCAATGACATTAATACTCGTAAGTCAATAACATCATGTTCTGTTGTTACTGTAAATAAGATTTAAAAACATAATGTTGCACATTTCTTATGACACAAACCAAAAAAACTGCATTTTGCCCGTCCACACACAAACACATTGAGTTTTGCATCATGGCGAATGACGCCAAAATATCATTTTTCGCCCCCCGAAATGACAGGAATATCACAGATATTGCGTCACCGTTTTACTGTTAGAATGAAGCGTCTGATTGACGATATAAAAATACTGCAACTGTCTTCAGATATCAATGTGTACTTATATATACTAATTATATTCCAGGCATGTTTTTGTGTGCATGTGTTGCATACAACCAGCTTAAGGCTGGATGGAGTCATTATTACACTACTGGATATTATGGCTGTATATATATATATATATATAGCCATATATACTTATGGCTGATATTGAAGCTGATTGGGTCATTTTAGTTTGTATACATTAAGTATCCAAACACTTATTCCACTTATTAATTATAAAAATAGGCCTAAACCGTTCTGCCATCATAAAACTTAAATTAATTGTACAAGCTGTTTTTAAGTTACATTTTAATTTTATTAAAAGAGTTTAACACTGGTAATTTTAAGATGTAAAAAATCATTAAAACGAATAATACAACTTAAATGACTTCAGTGACGGGCAAAGATGGAGTCTTTCTCTCGTTCTTGTCGACTGGTTGTTTTTTTTTTTTTGATTCAGTGCTGCTGGAAAAAGCCAAAGAAAAAGCAAAACACACTCAAATCGAGGTCTGAAATTGACATTTAATTTTCACTATTTCAATTGCTGTACTTATGCCCCTTTGTTCAATCCTTTATTATGCCTGTTAAGCGTTTGATTTTTCTTCGGGAAAGTCGCATAGATTTCCTGTAATTTAACTTTTATGAAGAAAAAGACAAGGCAGCACAGCTTCCCGTCTGTTCGCAACAATCTGGAAACATCGCCATAACATATACTGTACCGGACAGGACCGGCATTCAAAATAAAAGCACAGTAGACGGGTTTATTTTCAATTGCTTACATAGTACAGTAAACCTCGGATATATCGGATTCAATTGTTCCCACTGGTTTTGTCCGATATAAGCGAAATCCGTTATATGCGTATACCGGAAAATGTCCGTTTTACGCATATATCGGATTTATATCCGGTATATGCGTAAATGGGATTTTATCCGTTATAAAAAGGCACTTCCTTGACTATGTTTCCAATGTACCTGGACGCGCAGGCAACGCTGCAAACGCTGAAAAATGACGTCGTATAGCGGCCTGTCACGATTCGGCGAATCGGAGCGCCACGACGCGGCCATCCGATATATGCGAGGGAAATTTAATGGAAATGCATTGGAACGGGACTGGAGATTTTGTCCGAAATAGGCGAAATCCGTTATAAAAAATCCGATATATGCAATGAATTTTTATTGGAAATGCATTACAGAAAAATCGGTTCTTTTTTATCTGTCCGTTGTGAGCGAATTTCCGATATATCCGAGGTTTACTGTATCAGGACATGTTGAGTTATTCGGACGGAAAAATCGAATGCTGTATTTTGCAAAACATACTGGAATAGAAATCTTTGACCGTTTTCCGTTAATGCACCGATATTTCATTTTCATGCAGTCACATGACATCTGCAGGCGGATCATCGTGATAACACTTCTAGTTTTTCGGTTTATTGACTGAGCAACTCTAGTAGACTCGACTTAAAGACTAAAGTTATTTCTGGCTACTGTTTTGGCCTGAAACTTCCTCAATCTGCTTTTGGTCCGTCAGCGTCTTGTCGGTATATTTGCTTTGTCAGTCCGACCCATCAGCGTGACCCGCTTGTCTTTTTAATTTGTCCATGCAGCGTTTCAACTCATACCCGCTCGTCCACTCTTCCTCATTTATGTAGTTTTTTTGTTTTGGCTCAAGCCTCGGGACGAAAACATGGTAGGAAAAAAGAAAAGTCTGGAATTCTTACTCATCTTGTACTATGTAGGGAATTTATATAACACTCCAGGAGCTTCGTTCTTGTGTGCTCTCGGCTGAGATGAACTCTTTCTACGGTTATTTTTGTTCGACAACCCACAACTATGCCTGCTGGAGTCAGAAAGCTGCCAGTTCGTTTTAAATTGCTGTACAGCACAAATAACCAAAGCTAAGTCCTTCGGTGTCATTTCTCCGATACAGTATATGTATTTGGCAGTACCGCTAGTATGCTATGTTGTTTTTCCTCTTTATGTGTTGACTGATAATGTCGCTAGAATTGGACGAGGAGGTGAAATATAACGCTGCGTCTCCATTAGCCTCCCACAAATGGCGGACAGGATTGTTACGTTACCTCGGCCTGTCAACAGTCCTGTTGTTGTGAGCTTTGTGCAAGCAGACAAAAAGGGACCTGAAAGCGGACCGGGGTATTTGGGTCTGTCCTGGACTGTCCAGGACTGTTAGTATTGATCCAGAGCCAGTAGCTGGTGTAGTATAAAGGTACAGGTTTTTGACATGCACTTTGATTGTTGCTCTCTTTGGGTTCTACGATGATGGAAGTTATTATAGTTTAAGACTTTGACTGCCTTTCAATATTTTTATGGTGTGCAATTAAAAACGATATTGATCATACACAACCCCAAATTTGCAATGAAAGGGATTTTTGTCTTTGTATCTGTGACTCGAAAATGACTCAAGAAAGTGAAAAAAAGACTGTAAAAAAAACTGTATGAAGACAAGGGCTGGTTTCAGGGGAGGTTCAGCAGCTTGAGAAAAACAAAGAGAAAATATTTTTACATGACATACAGTTTTTTGGTTTATCGCATGAACGGTTTTGGCTTACTTTTTACATTTGAAATCCTTCCTGATGGAAAGCTAGCTGGGAATCGAACCCATGCACTCTGCTTTTATTCATTTTTTCATTCATTTTCTACCGCTTATCCTCACAAATGTTGCTGGAGCCTATCCCAGACAATCACAGGGCACATATAGACAAACAACCATTCACACTCACATTCATACCTATGGACAATTTGGAGTGGCTAATTAACCTAGCATGTTTTTGGAATGTGGGAGGAAACCGGAGTACCCGGAGAAAACCCACGCATGCACGGGAAGAACATGCAAACTCCACACAGAGATAGCCGAGGGTGGAATCAAACTCCGGTCTCCTAGCTGTGTGGCCTGCGCACTAACCACTTGATCACCGTGCAGCCAAGTAACATAACCAGTATTCATTCATTCATTCATTTTCTACCGCTTATCCTCACAAGGGTTGCTGGAGCCTATCCCAGCTGTCTTCGGGCAAGAGGCGGGGTACACCCTGGACTGGTGGCCAGCCAATCACAGGGCACATATAGACAAACAACCATTCACACTCACATTCATACCTATGGACAATTTGGAGTCGCTAATTAACCTAACATGTTTTTGGAATGTGGGAGGAAACCGGAGTACCCGGAGAAAACCCACGCATGCACGGGGAGAACATGCAAACTACACACAGAGATAGCCGAGGGTGGAATCAAACTCCGGTCTCCTAGCTGTGTGGCCTGCGCGCTAACCACTTGATCACCGTGCAGCCAAGTAACATGACCAGTATTCATTCATTCATTCATTTTGTACCGCTTATACTCACAAGGGTCGCGGGGTAGCTGGAGCCTATCCCAGCTGTCTTCGGGCAAGAGGCGGGGTACACCCTGGACTGGTGGCCAGCCAATCACAGGGCACATATAGACAAACAACCATTCACACTCACATTCGTACCTATGGACAATTTGGAGTCGCAAAACCCACGCATGCACGAACATGCGAACATGCAAAAAGGGTGGGATTGAACTCGGGTGTCCTCGCTGTGAGGTCTGCGCGCTAACCACTCGACCACCGTGCAGCCCAACTAAAAAACTACAAAATATTAATTTTTATGACTGTCAATCACAACTGATTACAGTCTTTAGCCACTTTATTGTGTGACGTCGAGCTACCCATCCCCTTTAGAGTCTAACTCTGAAAACCATGACTGACTTTTGGGCCTAAATTCATAAAAAAAACAATGCAATCATTTTCTTTTCAAGATGAATCAGATTGTATGAGTTGATGCTAATATAGGCCAAGCATACATGATTATTGAAGCACAATAAATTTTTATTTTTTTTCATAAGTGGAAGTGTTTCAGACCTCACAGTGTTGCATTTTATTATTTTTTTTTTCAAATAAGCAACATAGGCTTGATGGAGGAGTGTTTTTTCCCCACAAATAGCCATAAATATGTATCATTTAATTATTATTTAATGAAAGAAAAAATGTTTCCCTTTGTTTTTATGCTGTATATTTTCCTTTATTGTCCATGATTGTGATTGAATGATTTCAAGACTGTAATAGAAAATATAGTTTCTATGTTGTAGTGAAGCTGCTATGAATGTGAACGTGTAACGGAGAAATAAATGCAATGACAATGCAACGTCCGTCAGTTTGTGTTTCCTTCTGTCCAAAGCTAAGAACCGCACTCCACACTCCCGAGTCCAGTGGATATTGAACAGGGTTCTTTTATGCGTCAGCAGCAGCGGAACCAACACACAGCTCTTTCCTCGTAAGAGCTGCATTCTGTTGTCTGGCCCGAGGTGGGAAAGCGTCCTCTATTAGGGCCACCCAGACTTCTCTCCCCTTTTTTTTTTTTCTCTTTCATTCATCTGTTTTCTCCACCGCTTGCCAGTTTTCTCCAAATGTGTGACATTCATTCACTGCCAAGCTTGTACCGTCAAAGAGCTCCATTCTTCTTCCAAAACGTCTGTAGAGGATCATTTCGAAGCACGCCATTAAAAAAAAAAAAAAAAAAACGCAAATTATGCTGAATGGTGGCATAAAAGTGATACATGAACATAGTTGTAGTGTTGGGAAGTTCGCCTCTTTCTTCTACTTCCAAATGTGCAAACCTCGTTATTTTGTTTAACATGAGAATACAACATTCTAACTACATTTATAGGTCAGAAAAGTTAAATAAAAATAAATTTCAGCAAATGTCTTTATATATTTATGAATCAAATATTTTTGTAGTTAAATTCAAGTTTTCCCACAAAGCATTTGGTCTGAGCAAAGCATTTCATTGGAGGATAAGCAGCATAGAAAAGGAGCCCAGAACCCAGAGGGAGGCTGACGTCATTGCAGCTCCTCAATGAATGAGTCGCTAGAATGAAATGCATTATGGTAAAACCATAAAAGAGTTTAAAAAAAAACATTTTAAGGTATACCTTTTGAGTGTTAAGTTGCTGTGTGATGAGCTTAGTGTTCTTTGTAAGTTTTTTTTGTAAATATATAATGATCTCCTGCTTTTCCCAATGGGTTGATAATCTCATTGTGAGTGCACTGGTTGCTCACTGAAAGTCCCCTTTAATTGCTTCTTGGCCCCGCCGTGACAAATACATTTCAGCAAATGTCTTTATATATTTGTAAATCAAATATTTTTGTAGTTAAATTCAAGTTTTCCCACAAAGCATTTGGTCTTAGCAAAGCATTTCATTGGAGGATAAGCAGCATAGAAAATGTATGGACGACAGAGGAGCACAGAGAAGCCCAGAACCCAGAGGGAGGCTGACGTCATTGCAGCTCCTCAATGAATGAGTCGCGAGAACAAAATGCATTGTGGTAAAACCATAAAAGAGTTTTTTAAAAAACATTTTAAGGTATACCTTTTGAGTGTTAAGTTGCTGTGTGATGAATTTAGTGTTCTTTGTAAGTTTCAAAGTTTAATAAAAAAGTAGCGGCTTATACACCGAAATTTACAATAGATGTATTTTCCTTGCAATTATGTATGTTAAAATGACTATATAGGGAATTAATTATACTTAATTATACTGTGCCTTTGCCTCATTTTCATTGACATTGTGCGAGACCGAGTGTTTAGCCTTGCAAATATCGAGCAATAAAGAGGGTGAAGGAAGCAGTGATGTCACTTTACAGCCTGTCACCGCTCAATTGACTGGAACCTGGCAACCTGACATTTGAACCCCCCCCCCCGTGGTGCTTCTTTTGACACTGCCTTTGTGTGAGCCAGCGTGATGACGTCTGGAGATCGGTTTCAACTCCCCTCGGCCTCCATGGCAGCTGGTAATCAGACCACAGTCAAGCATCACTCACATATAATGTCACACACCTTGGCTGTCAGGCCTTGGTGACCTTACACATGCGTACAGTGTCAGAATACACTTTTTAGTTTATGTCACTTGGAAAAGTACACACAAACTGGCCAAAGTTTTTTTCTTTAAACATGTTACAAAACAATGACATTTTTTAAAATGTTTATTGTCTCACAAATTATTGGTAAATTATATTATTTGTGGATTTTTATTGTATTTATTTCCTCAGAGAAGAGGACACATCTCATCCACCCTAAATTGTACAAATACACCACAATTTTTTTTACATGTTTATGTCTTTATTTTTCACTGATTATGTATTTTCACGATCCAGATCATTTTATTTATACTTTTAAATGTGTTTAATAAGTGTATGTGGCATACCAAAGAGAGATTTGGGGTTTCTGGAGGCGAATCTAATCAAAAAAGAGTTACTCTTATTGCAAATGTTGATTCAAAATTGGACGGGAACATTAGCATCAAGCTTGCAGAAGGGTTTGCGTAAAAAAATAGACATTTTTATGGTCGTCTTAATTAAGGATGTCCGAATTTTTGCCAAAAACCTCTTAATTTCCTATACTGATATCAACCGATACCGATATTTGTGACATGATATATCTCATGGAGTGGAGTGGGTGTTTTATACAGTATTTTCCTAATATTGGTTTTCATGATCGGGAAAAATCTGATACTAATGTAACTCGGTGAAAAAAAACGGTTTACGGTGCAGTTCCAGGTGATACAGCTAGGGGTCAGTGTGTTGTTTGTGAAGGGTTTTTGGACGTTGGATGAACAGAAGAAAAAAACCTTTGAAAAAAACGTTTACGATGCAGTTCCAAGTGACACCGCTAAGGGCCAGTGTGCTATCTGTGAGGGTTTTTTGGACGTTTGGATGAACAGAAGAAGTGAGGGTTGAACGAGACCCGAGTAGAAACTACTGTGTGTGTCCATGACTCAGCCTTTAATTCCAAAAGGTAAATATTCTAAATATTATGCATTCTTCAGCATAATAAATAATTTGTAGTGAAATGGTAGTACTCTGTCTTTACAGTGTGTGTGTTTTTTTTATGTTCAGGTAATATATTGGTTGCTGCTAGCATAATAGCATGGAGAGCTATTCTTTGAACAAGTTGGCAGTTTGCCCTTCTGTTGTCCAACGTTTATTTCATTGGTTAATAATGTATGTAGAGTTAAATTATCTGGTTAAAAATTCATACATTTGTATATAGTGTTGATTATTATACATATCTCACGTGACTTAGAAAAAAATGTAATGTGACAACTTTTGTTACAGAAATTGTTGCTGCTACCGCTGACGCCTTTCCGAAGATATTGAGGTATTTAGGTAGTATTTTTATTGTATTCAAATGAGATGTGTAACAAGGTATTAAGAGGATGCTCTTTTATGTGACAATGTGTAGACTCACTACAGTTATTTTACAGACATTTCTTTCTTGATTTTGATACTTTTCTGAAAAATAGTAGTCAACCATTCATTCATTCATTTTCTACCGCTTTTTCCTCACGAGGGTCGCGGGGGGTGCTGGAGCCTATCCCAGCTGTCTTCGGGCGAGAGGCGGGGTACACCCTGGACTGGTGGCCAGCCAATCACAGGGCACATATAGACAAACAACCATTCACACTCACATTCATACCTATGGACAATTTGGAGTCACCAATTAACCTAGCATGTTTTTGGAATGTGGGAGGAAACCGGAGTACCCGGAGAAAACCCACGCATGCACGGGGAGAACGTGCAAACTGCACACAGAGATGGCCGAGGGTGGAATCGAACCCGGATTCCTAGCTGTGAGGTCTGCGCGCTAACCACCCACCCACCGTGCAGCCCACCCTGAGTATTATATTATTAATATTAATAAATTGTATTTTATTATTTAATTATTTTAATTATTATTATTATTTTTTTTAAATAATTGTAATATAATAAAACATTAATAAAAGTCAAATAATATTTAAAGCAAATGTATACTAAAGTCATGCATTATCCTTCAGAGAACAATTAGATTTACTTTCACATATGCAGAATTACATTGAATCAAAATTAAATGTTTGTTTACATTATAGATGCATAAACAGCGCTTAATTCATACCAAATCATGATTTGGGATTTAAAGAAAAAGCACAAACTGGTAGTTGCGATGACCTAAACACACCACACTGCTCATGAAGAATGAAAAGTACCCCACTGACCTCTAGTGTTCATTTATTACACTGCCAGGGAAAGTTCATGCACAGAAGGAAAATAACATTCCACAATCCAAATAGCAGATGCGTGTGTTCGAGCTAAATAATTGCTAGTATGCAGAATCTTGTCAAACAAAGCATACATTGTCTCCTACAAAATAAGCTTCTCCTTGTTTGCCTGGTTAGCCAGGCTCTCCAGCAGGTTCTTGTCATCCTTATCTGGAAGACAATGACACCACACATGCCGTAATGTATTTTGTGTAACACATCTCCATGACCATTTTATTCACCTTTTTTTATAACTCACCAAAAATCACCAAGTCGCATGAGCACTTTGCCATCCCGAGCGGATTCTCCAGAACAAGAGTATACTTCCCACTATCTTTAGCATCGCAGATAGGAATGACCAGGGTACACACTCCGTTAGCGGTGCTCTGCCAAAAGCGAGGGCAGTCAGAGATCTTACATTCTCCTTTATACCAGGAAGCCTATCGCACAGGAAATACCAAATCCATCAGAACAGAACAACTCCAAGAGTACCATGTACCATGTATCTTTTACCTGTGGCGTTGGTATTCCTTGATAGGCGCAGCTCATGGTGCAGTCATGGCCTCGGTGGACTGCATGGTCCTTCAGGTGAAGAAGGAATGAAGGTTTCACCTGACGTGGTGGTCCAGCATATTCCTTCAAGCGAAGGCTGCTGATGCACTCTTGAGGATACAAACGATCCGGGATACAAACGATTAGTTCCGATAACTAAGCCAGTGATTTTCAACCACTAGTGTACCTTGAGAAACCGTCAGGTGTGCCATGAGGAATTATCCAATATCACTTTTTTATAATTAACATTTATTAATCATCATTTGCAAATATTATGTCAATAGTATACATGGACCCAAATATTCCAATTGCATTTGGTTTATTTGCTCAAACGGAAAGAATTGAACAGGGCTGGAATATTCCTTTAACCAATCCGATTGAGGCTCAAACGGAAAGTTGTCAGACTGCGTTCTTCTTTGTGGTGTTTTTCTTCTTCTGTTGTTTATTGGCGGTTGGCAAGCAGCTTTCGTATGCATTAGCGCCATCTGTGAAACAGAATCTAAACACTTCTATACTTTATTCACAAGTCCAGTTTTATGAAAAACGAAAATATATATCTATATAAAACATGCCCCGAGTTTAATTATAAAATATTAGAGAGATTGAATTTGATCTTTTCCTGTTTAAATTGATCCCGGGTGCATTCTTTCAGCGCATGCTCAGATATGACGTAACACGCAGATCCAGACGTTCTTCACTTTTAAAAATGGAGGCCAGCAATCGGCGCTGGACTAAGCAAAGTTTGTTTTTGATTCAAACTAAATTTCAAGACTGGACAGACGAAAAACTGGCAATACGGAGTTATTCCAACAAGTGAAAGAATAACTCGGGGAAGCCGGTATCACGTGATGTTGATGTTTACGTTTTACTGGGCATGCCCTATTGACTATTCTGGTTTGATTTTCACGAACGCATGTAGACAAGAGATTGGAATATTCCTTTCCATGGATACCATTGTTTCCTGAAAGGTCATTCGGAAAGAGAAAAAGTGGTGATGTAAAAACGTGGCTACTGTGGAGTGTCTGTGGTGTAAAGACTGGCAGAGAAATGTAATATTGGTCCGTGTGGCAACACCTACCTTGTTCCTCCCATAGACTTATTGATGCACGTGTGAGGTCGTGGTGACATTTTGGAACATTTTTGGTTAGTGGTGTGCCAGGTTGAAAATCACTGAACTAAGCTGAATACTTCCAATACCTTTTTCCCTGGCGATGATGAGCGCTTCATTTGAGTCTAAAGGATCGCTGTCTCCAATAGAGTTCTGCGCTACGACTCTGAAGAAATACTTCCTCTCTGGAAGCAGTCCAGTAACGGTGTACTTGTTGCTGAAGACACGTTCGGCCACCGTAAACCAAGAAGGAGTGCCGGTATCTCGTTTAAGGATGATATAATGGGCTCCCTCGTTGTCGTCAGCCAGATCTGGAGTGTGATCCCACTGCATGGTCACAGTCCTGGGGACCTCTTCAACCAAACGAAGGTTCTTCGGGGGCCGAGGAAAGTCTTGACGCCAAAAGGAAGTTTCATCAAGTGTCTATAGTACTACGAAACAAACTTTGTGGGTATTCTTGACAAACCTGTAACCCGGACATTAACGTTGTAGTGAGCCTCTCCATAGTCGTTCTTGAGGTGGATACGGTACACTCCGGAATCACTCCGCTGGGAGGACGAGATGAGGAACTGGGAGTGATTATTGCTTTTGGTGATGACCTCTCTTCCTGTAGTGATGTTGCCATCCTTGAACCAGGTCACTACCGGTAGGGGGGAGGCCTGCGGTGACAAAGCGGGTCAGTGATGCGGCTCGGAAGGATCATTATCATACGGCTGATGGAGTCTCACGGTGAAGCTCAGCTGAAGGCAAAGTGTACTTCCTGCACGGACCACCATCTGACTCTTGATTTTACCTTGAAGATCAAACTTGGGAGCCACTGTGGGTTGAATGCCCAATGAAATGGAATCAGGAGGACGGATAGAGAGTAAAAGGGAATTGAGTTGCATTACCAGGAGGAGGCATAGCGAGGACGCCCTCTGAGAGTTCAATGGGCTCCCCCAGCCCTCCTTCATTCACAGCCCGGATCCGAAAGCGGTATCTCATTCGTTCTTTAAGCCCCCCTACTGTGAAGCCAGTACCAGCAATAGGGATCTTAGTGGCTTTCATCCATTCCTTGGCATCTTTAGAGCGAACCTCCAGAATGTAACCTGACGGTGTGTCCCCCTGCTCAGGTGGTGTCCAGCGCAGAGAAATGGATGTGTTGGTGGAGTCTGAAACAAGCAAGTTCTTCACCAAGCCGGGTGCTTCTAAAATAAGAATAAGACAACCATTTTTTCTTATACATCAGTAGTAAGACAAAAGTTCAAAGGAAAGTTTGAAGAACTCACGTATAGGATCTTTGGCCATAACTGCGTTGGAAATAGTACTAGGACTACCTGCTCCGGCCTGGTTTATACTGCTCACTCTGAACTCATATTCCACATCAGCAACCAGCCCTTCCACCATAAATTTAGAGTCTGGAAGTAACCAATGAATGAATGAGCAGTTACAGGAAAAAAGCAACATAAAACCTGTACACCGGCGCCCTAGTGGTTACATAGCTCTGGGTAGAGTTTGCATGTTCTGCGGAGACTGTTGATATTTTTTAAAAAAGATTAAGACACACCTTTTTAATCAGGCATTTAACTAATATTTTAAAACTTTTCTTATGTTTTTATCTTTTTAGTCCCATTTTATGCTTTTAGTGTTTGGCTTTTAACTCCAGTATTTCCTCCACACTGGGGGCTGTGTTGGGTCTGCTGAGGGGGTGCCATCCTTGGGTCAAATCGACCCGGCCAGCTGGGGGTTCCTCCCTTTGATGTGGGGGTCCGTCCGTGTGTCGGAGTCAGGGGGCCCGGGTGCTAGTCCCCCGATGGCACGGCCTGCGGCGCCTCCCAGTGTGGACGGCCCCAAAGGTGGCGTTTCCTTGATCCTCAGTGCCATGCCATGTCTCCCTACTGTGTGTGATTGTGTGTGGGTGGGTGGGAGGGGCTTTCTTAGTGTTTGTTTTTCCTTTTAAGTGTGGTAATTGTTTTTAATTCTGTAAAGCACTTTGTGTTGCATGTCTTTGCAGGAAAAGTGCTATACAAATAAAGTTGATTTGATTTGATTACTCCGGTTTCCTCCCACATTCCAAAAACATGCTAGGTTAATTGGCGACTCCAAATTGTCCATAGGTATGAATGTGAGTGTGAATGGTTGTTTGTCTATATGTGCCCTGTGATTGACTGGCAACCAGTCCAGTCCCGAAGACAGCTGGGATAGGCTCCAGCATGTGTGAGACCCTCGTGAGGATAAGCGGTAGCGGTTTGGTTGTTTGATAAAAACTCACATTCAACCCTGGTTGGTTTTGAACCACTATTTACTAATATACACGGACAATCATAATTTGGAGCGATTTGATGATTCATTCATTTGATGAAGTGATGTACCAGTGGTCTAGAGCCCACAGTGTTATGAAACATGTACTTGTCCCTGGGTGGGCTCAGAGCACCAACCTTCAATATATGCATCCGTCCCTCAGTTGGCCAACTTTATAGCGGTAAACGCACTCACCATTTTGGCCAGTTTGAGTCCAAAATCCAAATCCTGACTTCATTTTGTCATACTTCTCAGTGTGAATGCAATCATACAGAAACACAGTAGTGTCATCGATGCTACTAAGCTAGGCTAATATGCGGACCATTCTAATTTAGAGCAATTTAATGACTCACTGGTCAGGAAGCAATACCCCCCCTAAGTACCGTATTTTAAGTACTGTATAGGTTTAAAGTCTGACCTGTGATCATCTCCTTATTGACTTGCAGCCACATTTTGCTGCCCTTCTTCCTTCTCTCAAGGTTGTAGCCCAGAACTGGTGCTCCTCCATCATGAACCGGCGGGGTCCAGCTCACTGTCATGGCGTCCTTGGTGACATCAGACACTTGAAGCTGGGACGCTGTGCCTGGAGGCTCTAAGTGGATTTCAGCAAGGTGTGTATTTTTTTGTAGAAATATGCAAATTACTACATAAATGGTAAATAGTTCTTACCTATTGGTTCTCCAGCGCACACCTCTTCAGTCTCAAGAGGGTCACTCATTCCCTCCGAGTTGACAGCCCTGATGTAATACTGATAGGCTTGCCCCGCTTCCACTTTGTCGTCAGTGAAGACGGTGGCGCTGCTTTTTACTTCCCCCACTCTGGTCCATGACTTTTTACTTGACTCACGACGTTCTATCACAAAGCCGGTCACCTCCTTACCACCATTGTCTCTGGGGGCTTTCCACTTCATCTTGATGCACTTCCTGGACAGCTCCAAGAACTCCACTTTGCCTTGAGGAGGTTTCGGATGGTCTAAAGAAGATGAATATATGGTTTTGTTGGTCATATCTTTAACAACGGTTAATCGTATGGTGTATCATCACCCACCAATCACGTTGAGATGCAAGTTGACAGTAGCTGTGCCGCTGTCACTTTTTAGTCGAAGCACAACCGCACCGCTGTCCTCTCGCACGCATCTGCTCACACAGCAAAAATCTTCTAAGATCTCCTAAGATCTTGAGGAGGCCTGAAAATGTTTGAAAGTCTGCCACTCACTTGTTAATCACCAGCGTGGTGCTGTCAGCAGTCCGCTCCACCTTCATTCGCTTACCCTCCACAACCTCCACGCCGTCTTTGTACCATGTGACCTTGGGAGGAGGCTTCCCTTTAAACGGGATCTTAATGGTAGCAGTCTGGCCCGCTTTCACTGTTACCGGTTGGGTTCCCAACATGTCCAGCACAGAGGAATCAACCTCTGGCGGATCTGAGATATATAGAAATAAACTACATTTTCTGGAAGTTTTCTCACTTAGATGCACACGTCATATAGACACGCATACACAGATGTATAGTCACCTGCAACGGTGAGCACAGCTTCACTCTCCGCACCCTTTGCTCTGAAGGTGTACTTGCCCTCGTGAGCATCGGTCACGCCTGAGAAGATCAACTTGTGAACAGCTCCCTGTTTGACCACCTGAACTCCTCTCTGTCCTGCAACCTGAGCGATATCACACATTAGGGTTATGCAAAAAAAAAGGTTCGACACAGCTCACATATATACTGAGCTGGAGCCCACCCCAGCTGACCTTGGAGAAACAGGTCCCATTTGAACTTAAAAAAGTCAAACTGAAGGTGCAAAACATTAGCTGAATGAATGCCTAGCCCATTATTTAAAAAAAACAAACCCTTAAACTGTATTATGGAAAGCAGGAAGTGAACAAATGTAACAGTTACTGATTGTAAAAGTACCAGATGGAGGGGTAGGATTTAATAAGCTTTGCTTCTTCCTACTCCTTTTGGACATGTGGAACTGTGAACTGATTATGTGATGCATTCAATTGTAATCTGATGCATGTTCAAATGAAATTAACATTACCATTACCATTACCATTACCATAACCATACACGGCTTCCCCAAGCATGAACCATCACCTAGTGCATGGGAAATAATGTCATTCACAGATTCAGCCTCAAGGAAGCAAAACCACACATAAGGCCTCTTTGGTTCCACCATTTCTCGTTGGTTACCCTGAACAATATTATGCTACTGTACTTTGCCTTGTTCAATACAGGAGCTCTACATAGTGTTTAAAATAAAGAGTACAAAACAGTTAAGCACATATTGTGCGCGGGCCGTTGTCAATGATATTTTTAGATTTTGATATGGGCCGGTGAAAAATGGATGGCGAGTAACACTTGGCCCATAGGTCGTAGTTTGGACACCACTGCATTTTGTACCAATCACAATACCCCAAGCTATCTGAAAGCTATCGTTTAACCCGACTTTTAACCCCACCGGGGATTGAACGAGGGTTAGCAGAATTAGAGTCGAGAGTGCTAGCCATCGAGCTAAAATCCCACACTGTCAACCCGATGTCCAGTATGGCTCTTAAGGACTCAGGGAGTGAGGTAACGGCCAATAGAAAATAGCCAAAATTTTGTCCACTCCTGATATATATGAAATCATATACAAAAATCAAGTTTATAGAATAGAGATAATCGTGTTAAGTAATCTTGTACCTCCTGTCCATCTTTTAGCCACACTCCATCCACCTTCTCATCATCCAAGACAACACAGAGCTCCGCAGGGTTGCCCGTAGGACACTGAGTGTCTGACATCCCACTCTTCACTGAGGCAAAACGTTCTGACAGCATGACAGAAAACATCATGACAGCAAAGAAGAACAGGTAATTTCAGTATGCAGTACTTTGACAACCGATAGATATTTAGTACCATCCACAGTGAGTTTGGCCGAAGTGGCGTATTCCTGCGGGTCGTTGTCTTGCGTGCAGACCACGGAGTACTCTCCTTCATCTGTCTGTTCACACTCCTCAATGATGACCTCTGCCCTCTTTCCCTCACGCATGAAGATGTAGCGGCGGCTGGCTGTGATGTCGCTCCCGTCTTTCAGCCAACGGATGTGCACATCCTTGGAGCTCATCTCGCACTCCATTCGTGCCTTGCCTTTCTCCTTTACGCGCACGTTCTTCAAGGCGCCGGTGAAGGTGATGGGAATCCCTGCGATGAAAAACAGTCAATGATGCGAAACACACCAGCAAGTCCACCTCTGAATGGCGGAAGCAAAACATAACTGTTTTGCAGAATTAGCCTCCGTGACAGCTCGTTTAGTTCCTTCTATGCTTTAGTTCCTGTTCCCATTCCCGTATTTTGTCGCCACTTTCTTTGTTGTTCCTTTCCGTTCGCTCACGCTCTTACTCGTTTCCTGCCACTGCACAGCAAGATTATTATTCGAAAGACATTTTTATCTGCATCCTGGGGTCACAACGCAACGCCGACAAGCCGCACCGTAACACATAATGAAGACTTTGGAGTGGCCTAGTCAAAGTCCTGACCTGACTCTTATTGAGATGACCTTAAAATGGCAGTTCATGCTTGAAAACCCTCAGATTTTGCTGAATTACAACAATTCTGCAAAGATGAGTGCGCTAAAATTTCTACGCCGCGCTCTAAGACACTCATTGCAAGTTATTGCAAATGTTTGATTGCAGATGTGGGTGGTTAAACCAATCACTTTTTCACATAGGGTCATGTAGCTTTGGATTTTTTTTCTCCCTTAATAACAAAACATTTGTGTACAGTTGTGTTGTCATCGACTAATATTGATTTTTTTTTGATGATCTGAAACCTTTAAGTGTAACAAAGATGATACAGATAAAGGATAAAGATGAGCTTAATGATATAGCAGCTGATATTCCATTAATTCTGCATCCTCTCTGTGATGAGGTGTATTTCATACTCTCGATGAAAAGCGGCACGGTGGCCGAGATGTCTCCGATGCTGATGGTGTAGTCTCCAGTGTCACTGACTTTCACGTCTTTAATCTTCAGGGTGTAGGTCAGACCGTCTTCGGACGGCAACACATCAAACTTTTCATCCCTTTTTACCTCCTTTCCTTTCACCTGTAAAACATATAAGATATATAATATTGAGTGGGATAGATTGGCTGGGTCCTAGGGCCCAAAAGAAAACAGTAAATTATCACGATCGTCTTTCATTTTTTTGTGTAGTCATGCTATCAGATACTAACCTTCCAGATCAGAGGAACATTGGTCTTCTTGGATAGACGCACCTCGAATACAGCAGTCTGGCGTTCTGTCACTTTCATTGGCTTGAATTCAGACAGGAATTTTAGAGGTTCATCTGACAGGAACAGAAAATTTTTTTTTAGTTTGGGTAGCAGTAGCGAGGTCTTGAAAAACTTCAACATCGAAACTGGATGGTCCTAATTCATGTCCCACTGTGGACAAAAATAAACTAGATTACGCGTTTCGTGAATTCTGAGATGCTGGAGTTACATGTATTTTTTCATAGACAATTCGTTCTGTCAAGATGTTTGTAGCATTATATAAATGGTCAAAATTACTCTCTCTACGTATGAGGTGTGTTATGAAGTTGGGGTTCAGTCAAAGCCGAACGTAAATAGAACCGCTCGGTGACCGCTGACCAGTCCGAAGACCTGCGTGTTTTGACCGGACAAATCTTTAATCTTTACTACGGCATCTGCTTGGCCGTTAAGTTGAATGTATCTGTTCAACTCTGATAGAAAATGAACATGTCACTTGCTGACGCTGGCAACACTGAGGTTCATTGGATTGCAAGGTTTGCGAGGCAAGGGGTCAGTCTTCCCAGGGTGTCATTCGAGCCAGAACCACCACTAATAATAACCTTACATGGTAAATAATTCGGTGTACGCCGTGACTAACTGCAAACTGAGCATAGAAAAACAATAGAAGATGTGACAAAGAGAGGAAAGGTGACATAAAGGTGACATGAATGACTTGCCTATGACTTTAAGTTTAGCTGACTGTCTCTTATCTCCGACTTGCAGGCTGTAGGTTCCGGCGTCAGCGAGGCTCACGTTAGAAATGCACAGCATGTGTTTGGTTCCCATCTGTTTCATTTCATATTTGCCATGCGCGTACTGGAGGCGCAGCAGTTCTGTGCCCTGAGAACAAAATACCCGTGTTGGGAGTACTCAGCATTTTCTCACTTGGAAGACACACAAACGAAACGCACCAAAAACCACTGCATCTTCATGTTTGGATCTTTCAGTTCCAGGATGGTATCAAACACAACATTGCTGTCTGCTCTGGCAGTGATGTCCTCCAAAGGTTTCAGCACTCGTACGACCTGGGAAACATGTTTCCAATGATATATCATATGTATATATCATATTATTTTACCATCACTGCCCTGTTCCATAAATTGTATTCATGACAGGCTCACCTCCACTTCCACTTTCTTCTTCAACTCCTTCAGCTTCTTCAAGATTCCTCTGAAATCGGTGAAGCCGTACTCCGCACAGATCCTCTCGTAGTCCTTCTTCTCAGCTCCGGACAAGATCTTTAGCATCTCTTCTTCTGTCGGAGGCTTCTTCTCCTCTCTCTTCTCCACGCTGCTATATCAGGGAGAAGAACATGGAGTGGATCAACTCACCAGATACTCATTCATTCATTCATTTTCTACCGCTTTTTCCTCACGATGGTCACCTCAGTTAAAACAGCCTTTTGGAAATCCAAGGATATACTACAGCTAGAATAGGTGCAGATTCTGGAAGATCTTGAAAGCTTTATGTGCAGGTAGCTGCTCTATAGGGTTCCACAACTCAATACAAAGGTCTGACAAATCTTTTTCATTCATTCATTTTCTACCGCTTATCCACACCAGGGTCGTGGCGGTGTGCTGGAGCCTATGCCAGCTGTCTTTGGGCGAGAGGCAGGGTACACCCTGGACTGGTCGCCAGCCAATCACAGGGCACATATAGACAAACAACCATTCACACTCACATTCATACCTAAGGACAATTTGGAGTCGCTAATTAACCTAGCATGTTTTTGGAATGTGGGAGGAAACCGGAGAAAACCCACGTTTATGTATATATTTTTAGTTATCATTAATATTATTCCATTGCTCATAGTGTTGTGGTTTACTGAAATTTCCAATGACTGTTGATGAATAGAAAGACTGAAAATAATCATTCATTCATTTTTTACCGCTTATCCTCACGAGGGTCGCGGGGGGGTGCTGGAGCCTATCCCAGCTGTCTTCGGGCAAGAGGCGGGGTACACCCTGGACTGGTGGCCAGCCAATCACAGGGCACATATAGACAAACAACCATTCGCACTCACATTCATACCTATGGATACCTATGAACCTAGCTAATTAACCTAGCATGTTTTTGGAATGTGGGAGGAAACCGGAGAAAACCCACGCATGCACGGGGAGAACATGCAAACTCCACACTGAGATGGAGGGTGGAATTGAACCCTGGTCTCTCACCAGATACTTTACTCCAGAAATACCAATGGGCCATTCCAATGAATTAAATGTCTCTCAATATAAACTTCGATATTTCTGTCGTTTTCACCCCTTAATCTTATAAAGCACACATTTATCTCAGGTTTTTTGTACAAGGTTAGTTTTATCGTGCTGTGCAATTAATAATACATTCATAATTTATGTTTCCTTGTGCAGAGGAGTATGCAAGCTTTGTGCGGGTTTGACAGTATAAACACGATGACATTTCAAAAGTATTTTCCCCTCCTGCTGATGTGACACCATTGCACAGGGACGTCTTTGTAGATATTTCTGGATTCATGCAAACAATAACGTGAAGTAGGATCAGAGGAGATTGAATCTTGACAAGTTGAACAACCAACCATTTCTTCAGCATCCTTATAAAGTCCAGTGCTGGATCTGGCAAGAAGAAGAAGAAGAAGAAACACTGAATGAATGGCTTGCAGGATCGCAGTGTGTATTGTACGGCAGTGATTTTCAACCGCTGTGCCGCGGCACACTAGTGTACCTTGAGAAACCGTCAGGTGTGCCGTGAGGAATTATCCAATATCACTTTTTATAATTAACATTGATTAATCATCATTTGCAAATATTATGTCAATAGTATACATGGACCCAAATATTCCAATTGCATTTGGTTTATTTGCTCAAAAGGAAAGAATTGAACAGTGATGGAATATTCCTTTAACCAATCCGATTGAGGTATCTTGTACCCGCTCAAACGGAAAGTTGTCAGACTGCGTTCTTCTTCGTGGTGTTTTTCTTCTTCTGTTGTTTATTGGCGGTTGGCAAGCAGCTTTCGTATGAATTAGCGCCATCTGTGAAACAGAATCTAAACCCTTCTATACTTTATTCACAAGTGCAGTTTTATTAAAAAAGAAAATATATATCTATATAAAACCTGAGTTTAATTATAAAATATTAGAGAGATTGAATTTGATCTTTTCCGGTATAAATTGATCCCGGGTGCGTTCTTTCAGCGCATGCTCAGATATGACGTAACACGCAGATCCAGACGTTCTTCACTTTTAAAAATGGAGGCCAGCAATCGGCACTGGACTAAGCAAAGTTTGTTTTTGATTCAAACTAAATTCCAAGACTGGACAGACGGAAAAACTGGCAATACGGAGTTATTCCAACAAGTGAAAGAAAAACTCGGGGAAGCCGGTATCACGTGATGTTGATGTTTACGTTTTACTGGGCATGCCCTATTGATATCTATTCTGGTTGATTTTTCACGCCGCATGTAGACAAGAGATTGGAATATTCCTTTCCATGGATACCATTGTTTCCCGAGAAAGGTGATTGGGAAAGAGAAAAAGTGGTGATGTAAAAACGTGGCTACTGTGGAGTGTCTGTGGTGTAAAGACTGGCAGAGCAATGTAATATTGGTCCGTGTGGCAACACCTACCTTGTTCCTCCCATAGACTTATTGATGCACGTGTGAGGTCGTGGTGACATTTTGTAACATTTTTGGTTAGTGGTGTGCCACAAGATTTTTCCAATGTAAAAAAAACGTGCCGTGGCTCAAAAAAGGTTGAAAATCACTGTTGTACATGTTGGACTTACTTTCTGTAACAATAAGCGATATACTGTAGATGGCTTCTCCGTGCTCGTTAGAGGCAATGCACTTGTAGACATCAGCATCCTCCAGAGTCAGATTTTTGATCTGGAATGCAATATAAGGATTTCTGTAAGCCAAGTTATCCCGGTTGACGTTTGCTCCCGTGACAGCAGATGGCAGTGTAACGCTTGACTTCGAGCATTGCAACTTTTGTCAGAGATGCAGTTGGCCAAGGGAGATGCATATGTCAGCACCCGCAAGTTAATTGCTTTATAGTAGCTATTTAAACTTCACTTAAGATCCCCGGACTGGTACAGCGAGAGAGAGAGCTAAATCCACTTTAGAGTGTTTATAGATAAAAGGATCAGAAGAGCGTTTACTTTCATCTACTTCTGGTCATGATGCATGGGTGTGCTGTCTCACTTGACAGCACCAAGTTGGTAAAGCCCCTCCGCTTAATGATAGGATGCACAGAAGTGCTGACCCTGCCTGTAAGTACTCTTCGGTGGGACACCGCTTTTGAGAAATGTGCATTTAAGCTGGAATGCATGTGATTTCAAGGTTATACTGATATCGGAACACAAGACACCATAATCAGTTCATAGTTCCTGTAGTAAGACCAGCAGGATGCGGTGAGATGAGTCTGGTGTCACCGAAAAAAGCACCTTGTATAACCAAGACGAGGTTATTGATACGTGATAAGTGATGTTCACGGCGCTAGAAAGATTGATCCGCAATAAACAAGACGTGTATGTGCCAGACCTTAAGTATATGTTGATTGTTGATGTCGTCGTAGAACACCTTTGTGCCGGCCGACAGTGGACTGCCACTGGCTCGCTCCCATCTAACACTGGGTTTGGGTTTCCCGGATAGCTTGGCTTTGAATGCAGCACCATCACCTTTGAATGACAGACCAAACCATGTTTTAGACTTGGGGGGGGGGGGTTCAAAATATTGATACAGTAAACCGCGGATATATCGGACTCGGATATATCAGAAATTCGCTCACAACGGACAGATAAAAAAGAACCAATTTTTCTGTAATGCATTTCCAATAAAAATTCATTGCATATATCGGATTTTTTATAACGGATTTCGCCTATTTCGGACAAAATCTCCAGTCCCGTTCCAATGCATTTCCATTAAATTTCCCTCGCATATATCGGATGGCCGCATCGTGTCGCTCCGATTCGTCGAATCGTGACAGGCCGCTATACGACGTCATTTGCAGCGTTTGCAGCGTTGCCTGCGCGTCCAGGTACATTGGAAACATAGTCAAGGAAGTGCCTTTTTATAACGGATAAAATCCGATTTACGCATATACCGGATATAAATCCGATATATGCGTAAAACTGACATTTTCCGGTATACGCATATAACGGATTTCGCTTATATCGGACAAAACCAGTGGGAACAATTGAATCCGATATATCCGTGGTTTACTGTACCAGGGTTATATCCGTATCAGATTGATATTTGCGTGATGAGATTTATTTGATTTTTTTGTTGGGATGTTGCAATAATTTTTATCTACCAATGTGAATTCTTCCAATGATAATAAAATAACTTATACCGGTATAAATGATAATTTCAAATGGAAAAAAAAACAGAGTTGATGATGAGTTTTTGCTGTCATTGATGATCACAAAGTGCCGGGTTTCCTTATATGGGCGTGTGCTGTAAGCCAGATACGTCAGATCCCTCAAGCTCTGCTTCTCTGTTTACAGTGTTAGCAAATTCTACCAGGAAGTGTTTCTTCCGTTTAAGGTAAAGCTACATTTATTTACAATACCTAACGATGCAAGCATCAGACCGAAGTGGTTGGAGTGCCTGATTCCTGTCAAAAATATATAATCTGTCCACGGGATTTCACACTGGACTGTTTTGTGAACATGGACCAGTATGTAGCTGGACTAGCCGACAAACTATTGCTTAAGCCAGACGACTTTCCAACGTTACTTGGTTGTTATGTTTACTTTGTGTAAGTCGTGGAACAAAAGCGGTTGTTTGTGTAGCATTATAGAGTGTGCATACATGGGAGTGTCGTTACTGATAGCCAATTCCCGCCACAATCAGTTTTTTAAACATTGGTAGTCCTTGCTGTTTATTATCACCTTCTATACTGTTGATCAACTCCTATAAAGTTAGGTTTCGGCTGCTATGTGGAAGTCCTCTGAAGCACTTGGAAGTGTGATCAACCACAGCAAGAGTGGGCATGCCTGGAGGAATAAATCGAATCGACGAAAGCCAAAGAAATACAGCTAGAATCTGTGAACCAAAGGAAAAACTCACAAAATCGTTCAATAATATTGAAAAATGTCTATGTAAAATATATTGGTATTAGCAATACCGGTTCTGTGTTTACTTAGCATTGGATTGACACTAAAATGTGTAACATCGCCCACTTCTAATATGTATTATCAGATCAATAGGAATGACTTCTAAAGCATTTTATGTTGCACGGTTCTGCAGTGCTTTCATACTGTGACTTCATATATAAAGTATATTCATACGTCAAGTATGGCGGTATGGACTCATAATTAAAGTTCCGAGCAGTTCCGTGAAAAAAGTTTTCTTTCTTATTGACGTGTTCTGTCACAACATCTTTATGCTGGAAGAGGTCGTCGCTCGGGCACAGCGAGGGGATCTAAAACACTTTCATCCACTGAGACAATTTAGTCTTCTGCTCTGCTTTTTTTAAAAATTTTATTATAATAGTCCCAGAGGAGTTAAGCTTGAGACGACCAGTATTTCTATGTAAAGTCAATCTATAATTAGATTCCGTACTATTCTTCAAACTTCACTGTTGTTTTAAATACAGTTGGAGTATGGACATAAGAGGATGCGATGACTTCCACAAATGACTCATTGATGATTGGAGAGAAACTTACCCTCTTGTGCCGTGATCGGGCGGAGCTTTTCCTCAAAATCCGGGACAGAATCCCCCTCTGGGATGTTGAGGGACTTCTGTACTTGACTGAAGGTCTCTACCACAGCTGATGTTTTACGCTGTACCGCAGTACTGTCTAATGGAGGATTTTTGGAGGGACATCAACATCAGTCATAGCCACAAAAATATCATGTCTAAGTTTCTTACCATCGAAAGTCTTGGACAAGCCCTGAGAGACCTTTCGCAGTCTGGTGGAACTGATGGAGGAACTGAAGGTGGTGGAGGAGGAGGAGGAGGAAGACATCTGCATAGTTTTTCTCATCTGCTGTTCCATCCTGCCAGAAATGGTGTCATGAATGATGATTTTCGGATGGAGTCTGATTGCTTTTCAGTGCTGTTATTTCCTCCAGCAGATACATAGCTAGTGGTGTAGCAGTGGTAGCCAAGTTTATTGGTATTTGCGCTGTGATGTCACCAATTTATACGTATTTTTACAACACAATTTTAGTCAGTAAATAAGTTATGGAATGAAGCTAAATTAAACTAAACTTAAGTAAAAGCACTCATCCTTTGAGAATACCTGACACACAAAGGAAAGGGTAAAGGAACGGATTTTGCAAAGTCTTTTGGTTGGTTCTGTTGGTTCATTTTTGGGTGAGCCTCGAAGGGGACATCATAAAAGAAAAAGATGAGGAAGAACCCCCCCCAAAAAAAGAAAAAAAATTGTATTCAAAGCGTGTGGTCTGGATGGTTGTTTGTCTATATGTGCCCTGTGATTGGTTGGCGACCAGTCCAGGGTGTACCCCGCCTCTCGGCCGAAGTCAGCTGGGATAGGCTCCAGCACCCCCGCGACCATCGTGAGGATAAGCAGTAGAAAATGAATGACGGAATAAGTTATAGAATAAAGCTAAATAAAACTAAACTTAAGTAAAAGCACTCATCCTTTGAGAATACCTGACACATAAAGGAAAGGGTAAAGGAACTAATTTTGCAAAGTCTTTTGGTTGGTTCTGTTGGTTCAAATTTGGGTGGAAAAACACGAAACACATGAGAGGAAGAACGCCCCCCCCCAAAAAAAAAAAAAAATTGTATTCAAAACGTGTCGTGTTGATGGTTGTTTGTCTATATGTGCCCTGTGATTGGCTGGCGACCATTCCAGGGTGTACCCCGCCTCTCGGCCGAAGTCAGCTGGCATAGGCTCCAGCACCGCCGCGACCCTCGTGAGGCTAAGCAGTAGAAAATGAATGAAGGAATAAGTTATAGAATAAAGCTAAATAAAACTAAACTTAAGTAAAAGCACTCCTCCTTTCAGAGTACCTGACACATAAAAAAGGGTAAAGGAACGGATTTTGCTGGGATAGGCTCCAGCACCTCCATGACCCTCGTGAGGATAATCAGTAGAAAATGAATGAATGAATTCACCCTAAATATGGACACTTTATTCACAACCTGCTTGAGTTGTTTCTGTCTCCCGACACGAGCACCGGAAGCCGCCACGCCTGAACACATCATCCGAGCACACAATCGCCAGCAGAGGGAAGATTAGTCACATTACAACCGCTTAATGCCAAACACCAGCAGGGGTCAAGCTCCACTCTCCCACTAATTAAAATGTGTCACTCACTGCACCCTCTTATAAAACTTTGAGTCTCTAATCCTCAAAAGGCCTCGTGTGAATACATTAGTTGAGTCGGTGCAGTCACACCTGTCCAATATAACGACAACTTCCTCTTAGGCTTTACTGATCCACAGGGGAAATGGCTGTAGCTCAGTTACAGAAGAAAATGAAAAATGCAATACAATAATATACAATAATATACAATATATTGCATATTTACAAATAATGAGTAAAACATTTTATAAATACATTTAAATTTAATAATGTGAATGAATGGTAGCCCATATTGTTGTAGATCAGGGGTCTCAAACACACGGCCCGCGGGCCAAATGTGGCCCGCAGGACACTCATTTGAGGCCCCCGCCTTGATATGAAAGTTTAATGTTAGTGCGGCCCGCGCAAGTTTGATATGGATGCTGTATGGTATCATGTACCCAGAAAAAATTATTACGTTTGATTAATGTTCATGTTAAAGGTTAAATAACTGTTAATAGTTATCCTCCCTATCCGTGTGGAAGTGGTAAGTTTTGGGCTATTTAAGTTTAAAGGAAATAACTCGAAAGCTACCATTTAGGTCGCTAGCTCTCTGGTTTGCGAGTTAGCATGTGTCTCCAGACCCCGCAGTTGCGCAATATGTTGTAAATAAAAAGTGTATAAATGTGACTATAGTCGTGTTTTGTCATGTCTACAGGGCTCTAATAATGCTTTGTTCATTTTAATGTGAAAAAAATCATTTGTCTACCCACCAACTATATGTGGTTTCTTAAGTTTTTATTATTTGCCGTTTTATTATTATTATTATTATTATATTTATTTATTACTGATTGATTGATTTTCTTTATTCTTGATTTGTTTATTTATTTTTCATCTTATTTTGTGCAGAAAAATAAAAATTAAGATATTTGAGAACAGTGAAATGTTTTATCAGAGCTTTTATTGTAAAAAATCGGAATCAAAGCACTGAAAAAGTTTGTATATTTTTCTGTTTTTAATAAATGCGTTTTTCGTTTTTTTTTTGGGAAAACCTGATGCGGCCCAGCCTTGCCTGGACCCTAGCTCCAGTGGCCCCCAGGTAAATTGAGTTTGAGACCCCTGTTGTAGATTATCTTTTACAGACAGGTGAGGTATTGTGGAATGAATGTAAGTCCTGTAGCATTCACTGTGGGAGTGGAACTGGAGGAGTTAGTTGAGTTAGTTCAATGAAAGAACCTGATCCTCACAGTGCTCTTTCCGCCATCCAGGTGAGAGTTAGCACAATGCAGCGGGTAGATGACTGCGCCAACATGAGGCTGATTCCCAAACTGTAGGGGGTCCAGTCTCTCGAGGACTGTCATGAGTTGTGAGGTCAGGGCAACAACGGCTGAAGTCATTAAGGCCAGATGGGACGGGCTTCTTGGGCACCTGCAGGATGTTTTTTTTTTTAATGGCGCCAGTATACTTTCCAACTTCAGACCCAGGTTGAAGATGAAGTGTAGGATCTCAGTCAGCACGACTCCTCAGAACCCGAGGGTTGACTTGACTTGTGTGACTCTCTTCAGCTGTCTTTCCACTTGGCAGGTGTCAGAGTCATGGAGCTGGTTCCCTCAGTGGGGGGTGGGAGTAGAGGGGTGGGGACCAGAGATGACAGGCAGAAGAGTGTCTGTGGTGGGTTGGGGATTGCTCGTCTGACTATAATGGTTTGGCGGATATATTGTATGTATCTTGTATATAGTATATATATGCTTATACAGTGATGGTGTGGTGAACAAACAAGCATTAAAGTGAATCAAAAGTTTAAGACCACAGTCTTTAAAATCCAAAATCACCAAAAATCATCAAAAATGTGGACTTCCATCTGAAATGTTTTCCACACGACACAGTGAAGAGGGCGTCATCGTGATCTGGTGTGCATTTTCCTTCAATAGAGCAATGGAGCTTCAGTTTGTGCAGGGGAGTCAAACGGCACATAGCTATGTGGAGATGCCGTGGGCGGCTTCCCTCGTGACCGAAGGCCATCGTCGGTGTGGTGATGACTGACTTTTTCAACAAGGTAACACTTTCCCGCTCCAGGTGAGCAGCTCATTGGTTTCTCTCTGATTGACACTCGCTCTCTGGTCTGCTGCCTGCTAATGCTCTCTCCCCCCTCAGACCCTTGTCCGCCATGATGGGAGGAGCTACCCGGCCAGCCAGCAGGAGGGCGTCGTCGTATTGCTCCCCATGGACGCACGTCACACGCCGAACATTTTCTGCTGCCTCCTCTGCCAGCCAGGTAGCTGCTGCCCGTCTTAGCATTATGTTGGTTTTTGTAACCCTGCTAGCCTTTTTTCGTGGTGTGTTTTTTTTTCTGCACCATCGTTTTTTGTTGTTGCCATGCTACTTGTCTAGAGAGCAATAAAGACTCACGCGTGCATGCTTTCGGGGTCAACCTACCACGTGGTGTGACAATAACGTTGACAATGAAATTCACTCTTTTGGCCATTTTTGTTGTCTCACTCCAATTTCTTCTTTTTGCATTTTTAAGCTTTCCTTAAGAGCAAAATGTAAATTATTGTATTTTTTTCAAGCGTGCATATATTTTGTATCGTATATTCATTCATTTATTTTCTACCGCTTTTCCTCACGAGGGTCGCGTGGGGTGCTGGAGCCTATCCCAGCTGTCTTCGGGCGAGAGGCGGGGTACACCCCGGACTGGTCGCCAGCCAATCACAGAGCACATATAGACAAACAACCATTCACACTCACATTCATACCTATGGACAATTTGGAGTCGCTAATTAACCTAGCATGTTTTTGGAATGTGGGAGGAAACCGGGAAGAACATGCAAACTCCACACATAGATGGCCGAGGGTGGAATTGAACCCTGGTCTCCTAGCTGTGAGGTCTGCGTGCTAACCACTCGACCACCGTGCCGCCTGTATAGTATATATTCAGTATAATACAATACAAACTTGCTAATACAGTTTTTCAATGATAAATTGGGATACCTTTTGATACAATATACATTGTTGTATATTGTTATTGTTAATATATTGTTATTGTTATTATATTGTATATTGTTGTATACAACAATGTGGTGGCCAGTGGATGTGCAATGGAAGGGTAGATATAACTGCAGCAAGGAAGCTCCTAATTGGTTGTGTTAGCTTTGATTTTTATGTTCACCCACAAGATGTTTTCTATAGGAACTAACAAAAAAACTATTTTTTTTTTAGGCCAGAAGAACTGCAAACTGCTGAAGAAGTTGCTTGCCTCAACATCTCTTTTCGTTTTGTTCAGGTTTTTTCTTACTCTTCTTTCAGTTGTTTTATTATTTGTTAAAAAAAAAGTCCAACTTACTTGTGACAGCAAAGCGGTTTCTAACAGACAGTTGAGTAGTTTCCACAAGTTTCTTGCCCAGCTGCTTCTTGACCAAATATTCACCCAAGTGATGTCCTTAGTCCGCATCCGCGCTGTTCCCCGTCTCATCAGACTCCTGTCAGCTTGGTATTCACTTAGGTCTTCTTCTTCTTCTTCTTCCCCATGTACGAACCACTCCCGGGAAACATGGTGTAATCATCTTTGCACAAATAAGGCACTGATCTGTGCAACATCGGTCGGGTTCACGGTGTCCCGGTTTGGATGAGCAAAATCATCGCTCGTATCTCCTACTGGCCTCCACGGAGCATCCTCTCCGGGATGTGCATTAGAACATTAACATTCTTTAAAGAAGATGTGTTGACGGAGGCTTTGTAGCAGTCTCTGAAGCTGGTATCCTCATGGGTGCTAGCTAGATAGAACATTTACATGTTGTGCGCTTATTCTGAGAACAAACATGTACGGATTTTTCACCTCAGCTACACACAGTCAAGTCTACAATTGTCGGATTTGCGGTGAATCTTCTACAATATGATCGATAGATAGGTAGGTAGTATATAGATAGATAGCACAAAGGTGTCTACCAGACCAAAACCTCTCCTCTGCATGGAAGAACAAGCTCGAGACAGACAGCCCAACTGACAGTCCTCTTATCCTCTGCGCTACACCTGGCTGTGGCATACTAATGTCAGAGCAATGACCTAGATTTTTATTCTTGCAGCACAGCAAAATCAAAGTGTTGAGGTTTTGCCACTTGTGGCGTCATCGCCTATGAGATATCCGTCTTTTAGCGACGTTAGAACAAAGGAGTGTCAACAAAGAACATATTCGTATAATATCCAGCGCTTGACCAAGAGAAGAAGAGCAGAAGAAAAGCCGACCTATTTTTTTTTTTACTGCGCTGTAATTTACATACGTACATGGAATGCAACATGACCATCAACAAAATCTTGATCCAAATCGCTGATACCAGGGTAGAATCAGTTTTAGATGGATGCTAGCATGGTGAGATTTTTCGGGTTTTCCCTTCAGGGGGTCGTCACAGCAAATCAATCGCCTCCATCCAACCCATCTGTCTCTCTCACACATCCAAAAACCTCCTCTTTGGTCTTCCTAAGCGCACCATCCTTCTACCAATATATTCACTATCTCTGCTCTGGACATGTCCCAACCATCTCAGTCTGGCCTCTCTGACTTTATCTCCAAGGACTCTTACATGTAATGTCCCTCTGATGAACTCGTTCCTGATCCTATCCATCCTGGTCACTCCCAGGATCCTCATTTTTGCTACCTCCAGTTCTGCTTTCTGTCGTTTCCTCACTGGCACTGTCTCGAGACCAAACAACATCGCCGGTCTCACCACGGTTTTGTATACCATTGGATACCAAAAATACCAAAGGATTTGAATGAGAGTCAATTCAAGATGCTTCGATCAATCAGCCACTGATCAGTATCAGTATCAGAATTTGCTCAGAAATTATTAAATTGTTCACTTTTTTTGTTTTGCCAACAATCTTTGTCAGATATTTTATTATGATTATGATCATGATCAATAAATCATTCAATGAGCTTGAAAAGTGTCCGAGTAACTTGGTATTGGTGTTGGTGTTGGTATTGGTATTGGTATTGGTATTGGTATTGGCATTGGCATTAGTATTGGTATTGGTATTGGTATCGGTACTGGTACTGGTACTGGTACTGGTACTGGTATTGGTATTGGTATTGGTATTGGCAATGGTATTTTTGTTGGTATTGTTGTTGGTATTGATATTGGCAATGGTATTGGTACCGGTATTGTTGTTGGTATTGGTATTGGCATTGGTATTGTTGTTGGTATTGATGTTGGTATTGGCATTGGTATTGGTATTGTTGGTATTGGCGTTGGTATTGGTATTGTTGTTGGTATTGGTATTGGTACTGGTATTGGTATTGGTATTGGCAATGGTATTGGTATTGGTATTGGCAATGGTATTTTTGTTGGTATTGTTGTTGGTATTGATATTGGCAATGGTATTGGTACTGGTATTGTTGTTGGTATTGGTATTGATGTTGGTATTGGTACTGGTATTGGTATTGTTGTTGGTATTGGCGTTGGTATTGGCATTGGTATTGGTATTGGTATTGGCAATGGTATTGGTATTGTTGTTGGTATTGGTATTGGTATTGGCAATGGTATTGGTATTGATGTTGGTATTGGTATTGGTATTGGCAGTGGTATTGGTATTGATGTTGGTATTGGTGTTGGTATTGGCAATGGTATTGGCAACGGTATTGGCAATGGTATTGGCAATGTTATTGGTGTTGGTATTGGCATTGGTATTGGTACTGGAGTTGGTATTGGCATCGGCATTGGTACTGGCGTTGGTATTGGCGTTACTAGCCCTGACTTGACTTGGTATTGGATTGATACCAAAATGAGTTGTATCGCACCCTCCTTTCCTTTTAAGACCCAGTAAGAAGTAAGAGTGGAATAATGTTTAATATGGCAGCAGCTGCAGCCATGTGATATTTAAACTACTCTTCTCAGGAGAATTTTCACATGTATTTGAAAGGAACAGCTGCACACATTCCGCATTCAATGAATTCTGAGTGGGCTCCGAATGGAGAGATGATCTCAATCATTTTTGTAGGCAACAATTAATAGATTGTTTAATCCCTTGGTAGAATGGAAAAAAGGCAAGGGATATTATGGTCGATATGCCAGACGTCCCTTCTTGTCAGTGTCTCCTTCAGTGTTCAGCCCTCTCTGTTTGCCACAACTGCTCTTCACCTCTCATCATCTCATCTTTACCAATTTCCCTCCTCCTCCCGGGGTCGACTTCTAAGCCTGAAGGCATGTGGTTTCCCTGGATGGAAATTCAAACGGTACTCCACACTTGTTTCACCGCAGATGAAAAAAGCATCGAGGTGGCCTGCTGGGATCCGGAAGGCTAAACCTTGAATAACCTAATGATATTTTGTATTAAAAAATGTTTTGGCTAATTGGTGGCCACCTGCCAGAGAACACCACCTGCCCATCCAGACCCCAGAGAGGGCCAGGCCAAGCCCGCTGTGAACTGGTGGGGCTGGCGGCACACCTGGGCCCCTTAAGATGGGTCCTCTTATGATCATCAATTGTGAATGTGTTTGATTTTTATATTTTTTACTAACAAACTGATGAATAATTGAAGTGAGAATGGGAGACCCGAGTTCGATTCCACTCTCGGCCATGTCTGTGTGGAGTTTGAATGTTCTCCCCGCGCATGCGTGGGTTTACTCCGGTTTCCTCCCACATTCCAAAAACATGCTAGGTTAATTGGCGACTCCAAATTGTCCATAGGTATGAATGTGAGTGTGAATGGTTGTTTGTCTATATGTGCCCTGTGATTGGCTGGCGACCATTCCAGGGTGTACCCCGCCTCTCCCCTGAAGACAGCTGGGATAGGCTCCAGCACCCCCCCACGACCCTGGTGTGGATAAGCGGTAGAAAATGAATGAATGGAAAAATTTGTCAGACCTTTGTATTGAGTTGTGGAACCATATAGAGCAGCTACTTGCACAGAAAGCTTTCGAGATCTTCCAGAATCTGCACCTATTCTAGCTGTATTTCCTTGCATTTCCAAAAGGCTGTTTTAATTGAGGCTGCACGATGACCCAGTGGCCTCACAGCTAGGAGACCCGAGTTCAATTCCACTTTCGGCCATCTCTGTGTGGAGTTTGCATGTTCTCCCCATGCATGTGCAGGTTTTCTCCGGGTACTCCGGTTTCCTCCCACATTCCGAAAACATGCTAGGTTAATTAGCGACTCCAAATTGTCCATAGGTATGAATGTGAGTGTGAATGGTTGTTTGTCTATATGTGCCATCGCACATATAGATCAAAATGCCGATGCAACACTCATTCCAGCAAGGTATCTCTGCTTGATCGTTTGAATGCTGCTGAGCATCGCGGCCCCTCCACCAGCATTACTGTCTCATTCTAACCGTAGCTGCACACCACCGTCTCCTGGGGTTTTCTCACCTGAGGGCAGCCTGACATACCAAATGCATCTGATGAAAGAGAGCTAGCTTGTTGTGTTTTTGCTGTAATATGAAAGCTCTCTTCACAATGCTGACACCTTTTATGCAACTTGAAAAAAAAAAGAGTGACTGTCCCCTGCTGAGCTAGTGATGCCCTCCTACTCCCTGGTTGAAACAGAATAAGCAAATAATGTGATTGCACGCTTTGTATTGCATTTCTGTGCGGTTGTGTTATGAAACATCATCGCTTTTGATGCGACAACCATTGCAAGGTGAACGCTATCTCATCGGAGGTGAGATGCAAACAATGTTTGATTGAGGTTGTTCAGTATGGACTCATTTTAATACCGCCTCGATGAAGAAAAAAACGTTTTTTCATCTGTGCTCAGTGTTTGAACTGCAGATTACAATATTAATCCACAAAGATTAAGGATTACGGGTTCGAATCAGAAGGCACATCTGGGACAAATTGAGGTCATATTCTTCGAAGCCAGGTTTGTGTCCTTTGTCTGGATTTTCTATGAAGGCATACCTTGTATTGTTGCATCTGGGTCATTGGACAGAGGGTAAAAACCACATGAATGATGCACGGTGTCGCCCGGTTTCATACATTTACATGTCAAATGTGTCGTTCGGAAGTCTTCCCACAACCTGACACAAAACCTGTTTATTTAAATGATTTAGAAGTAGTCATTTTCTGTGATACAGCGGTTTGTCGGCACATTACAGCAAGAAAGTTTGAACCTGCTGGCTGATTTTCGGCCTCACCGGGCAATGTGTGTATGTTTTTTTTTATTATTTTTATTTCTTAACTTTTTAGTAGTTCATTTTTTAATGCTGCTCTAGATATGCAGGATTATTTTTCTACTTTTACTTTACTAACCTGTCAAAAACAGTATGTAATTTTCAATTTGGCCAGAGGAGGGCAGCAATGTGTGCATAACATCAGCCTTACCACCCACTATAACCTCATACAGTCAATAATTACCTTTAACGAGCGGTTTATTTAGATATGCAGATTATGTGGACTTGAAGATGATTGATATTTTTAGTTTAGCTCAGCTTAAATGAAAAAATATTAATTTTTCATATTTAACGAAGAATATATTTTAAAAAATAATGGTCTATAAATTAGTTAATTTACAGTTTATATTTGAATGGGCAGGAAATATTGATACTTAACCTGAATTTATATATATATATTTAAATATATATATAATGTAGTTTATTGACGTCTTCTACATGCATCGATAATACAAGTTTCATTCAGCTATTAGATAATGAAGCGCACTTCAACGTTGATAGCTGAGCTCGTAGCCCCGCCTCCCTGTGATGATATTCCCCGCGTTTTAATTGGCTGTCGGAAGCCGTCACTCTTCATCCTCCCAGGCTAGGTTGCTCTGCACCTTTCCAGCTTGCTCAATTGATGAGCAATCCTGAGCTTCAAGCGGCTACGTTGACGTCTTTTATTGGAACTACACAAAACCGCGTTACTTTGTTTGGAGAGGTTTGAAGAGATTATCTCGACCCCCCCCGTTTCGCGGAGTTGTTTTCCTCGCTACGACGGCATCTGACATTTAATCCCGAAGAGGCGCTATAGGATTCTAACCACGGCTATGAATCGCTGTTTTTTTAACGCTCAACTGTTAATGGTGTTGTCATCTTGAGGAAGAAGCAGCCTACTTTTGCAAAAAAAATGGCTGAAATGCACCTGCTGTGGAATATCGGACTCCTGCTCCTCGTCCACGGTGGATTCTAAATGGAGGAATAAGATTGGAAAAAAGCGATGGCACATGCCTTGTTGTCGCGGTTCATGCGTGAAGCGCTTAGCTCCGAACCGGGCGTGATGACAACCGAGTGCCCCTCCTCTCCCGGGACTTGAATAAAAAGGCGCTCCCCGACACTCCAGCCTCACTTTTTTTCCACGATCTGCCCACTCAAGATGGAGCTGTGACATGTTGACGTCTCGTCATCTGGCTCATCTGCTTACATTCAACTCCTAGCGTGGGACGTCCAAGTGTGCAACGCGGATGATCCCGACGCGGGAGGGATTTGTGTAGATTATCGGCAGACTGCTATTTTGCTCCGTGTTAAGTGAATATATATCGGCTTTTCACCGGCTCCTTTGCAACATGAGAACCGCAGCCACATGTCGACCCACAGCGGTGTCACCTCCGGGTGAACCTGTCCGAGCTATTGTCTCCACGATGCAAACGGAAGCGGTCCACTGAGCCCAGACCCCCCACCCTTTGAGGACAAAACCCACCCGGACGCCTGAACGCCTCACTCCGGATACGTTGTGACTCTCACTCGGGCCGCCAACCGGAGGATGTTGGAGTCAGGATGCTGCGCTTCCCCGTGAAGAAGATCCGGAAGCAGTTTAAGCTGCTGCTGCTTCTCGTGCTGCTCACCTCCGCGGTGTGGTTTACTTACCTGCACATACACCAGGGAAAGACCATCAAACTCCACTTTAATTACGGCAAAGGCAAGAGCTTGTTTATTATTCTTTATTATTTTTATTTTTTAATGTTTTTTTTTATCATTACTCACAAAAGGTTAGGGATTTCCCAGTGAAATTTCACCATAAAACTAAAACTTAATTTGACCATTACTAAACTTTTGTTGTACTTGCATGATTATGTCATATAATGTCAATCCATAAATAATGGTAATGGTTTTATTTCATTTGAACATGCATCAGATTACAATTGAATGCATCACATAATCAGTTCCCAGTTCCACATGTCCAAAAGGAGTAGGAAGAAGCAAAGCTTATTAAATCCTACCCCTCCATCTGGTACTTTTACAATCAGTAACTGTTACATTTGTTCACTTCCTGCTTTCCTAATATAGTTTTTATTATTATAATTTAATCTGTATTTATAAAAAAATATATAAAACATATATAAAAACATAATCACAATCAGTAACTGTTACATTTGTTCACTTCCTGCTTTCCTAATATAGTTTAAGTTTTTTTTGTAATTTTTTAATTTTTTACATTTTTCAATTTTTTCCATTTTTAAAATTTTTAGAAAGTTTTACATTTTTGCATTTTTTTTTTACATTTTTTTTTTACTTTTTTTCCAAATGTTTCCAATTTTTTTTACACTTTTTACATTCTTTACATTTTTTCTTTTTTCTTTTAATTTTTTTTTTTTAATTTTCAATTTTTTTTATCACGTACCGAAGTACGAGGTGATATGACCATCCAATGACATAATGGCTACCATAGTTAATGTTAAATTTAGCAAACATCAACTGCTTGTATTGTTTCTTGAATTGGCTCATCGTTGTGCATTGTTTGATTTCCTTACTCAATCCATTCCATAGTTTGATTCCACATACTGAAATGCTATGGCTAGCATAACATAGTCCTAGCATAGAAGTGTTTCAAATGTACTTCTTCCCTGAGATCATATTTCTCCTCTCTTGTAGAGAAGTATTGGATGACATTTTTAGATAATTGGTTGTTTTTAGCCTTATGCATTATTTTAGCTGTTTGAAGATGAACTATATCAGCAAGTTGAAGTATTTGTGATTTTAGAAATAAGGAGTTAGTATGTTCTCTGTAGGCGGCATTATGAATTATCCTTACTGGCCTTTTTTGCAGTACATTTAGCGAGTGAAGATTGCTTTTATAGTTATTAGCCCATATTTCCACACATAATAATATAATATAAAATAATAAAAACAAAGTAGGACAATTATCGTTCCATCATGTCAGACCTATAGTCAATCGTGTTTGTTTACTTCCTGTGAGATATTGTCACTCTTGACAGGTACATGTTGAATAGTTGTCACACAGGGTGCACAGAGAGTGTCGAGAGTGAAGCAAATCCTTTGCCCTGAGGTTAAACAATCTGATGTTTTATGATGAGGTCAGCAAGGGGACACCTTTTGATTGGTTGGTTGGCAAAGGGTTCCCATCTTCACCTGCTGCTTCCGAGGCATGATGGAAATCTTAAACCTTGGAACTTAGCAGGGCTGCACGATTGTTGCTTCGAATTGAAATTGTCATTCGGATACACACGAGCTACTTATGTATACGTTTATGTATGTATTTTTAATTATCATTAATATTATTCCATTCATCATAGTGTTGTTGTGCTTTACTAAAATTTCCAATGATTGTTAATGAATAGAAAGAATGAAAAAAATCATTCATTTTCTACCGCTTATCCTCACGAGGGTCGTAAGGGTCAATCGGAAAGTTGTCAGACTGCGTTCTTCTTCGTGGTTTTTTTTCTTTCTTCTTCTGTTGTTTATTGGCGGTTGGCAAGCAGCTTTCGTGTGCATTAGCGCCATCTGTGGAACAGAATCTAAACCCTTCTATACGCCATTCACAAGTCCAGTTTTATTAAAAAAAGAAAATATATATCTATATAAAACATGTGCCGAGCTTAATTATAAAATATTAGCAAGATTGAACTTTATCTTTTCCTGTTCCCGGGTGCGTTCTTTCAGCGAATGCTGAGATATGACGTAGAACGCAGATCGAGGCGTTCATTGATTTTAAAAAAATGGAGGCGAAAAGTTTGTTTTTGATTCAAACTAAATTTCAAGACTGGACGAACGAAAAACCGGCAATACGGAGTTATTCCAAGAAGTGAAAGAAAAACTCGAGGAAGTCGGTATCACGTGATGTTGGTGTTTACGTTTTACTGGGCATGCCCCATTGACTATTCTGGTTGATTATAGCGGCGCATGTAGACGCGCGATTGGAATATTCCTTTCCATGGATACCATTGCTTTCGGAAAGGTCATTCGGAAAGAGAAAAACTCCTCATGTAAACGTGGCTATTTTTTGAATGATTTTTCGAATAAAACCCAAAAACGTCATCATTGAGGAAGTAGATCGCTTGTGCGTTTGTGCAGCCTGGTACCGTCTGTCTTAGTAAATAAATATATGATGAACCCACTCCTATTACACATTTAACATGGAAGCATATCGGCTGCAGCTGTTGGTGTAAAGCGATACACAATGATTAAGATGTCCTTGACTATATGCACACACACACACACACAAACACACACTGTCACACACACACACACACACAAAGGATCCTTTCCTCGTCTTCTGATCTTGCCCGCGGCGTTTTGTCACCAGTTACGTTCATAGTAAACCGAGTTGTATTACTGTAGTATTCGAATACAGCAATTCTACTCATTGAAATGTGGTCGTTAACAAGGACTGATTAGGGCACTTTATGAAAGAGATTTTAAAAAAGGCTGCTACGCTACATTCAAGTCAGGGAGGGAGGTGTGACATCATACACCCTGAGGTTTTAAATTAGCTGCAGTCATTCACAGGGAGGGCTTTATGTAAGGCAAATCTAAACACCATTACTGGAAGGAGTTGTTGATTTATGAATCATATTTCCTGGTTGTGTAGAGATGAAATGGCAGATTACTATCTCTCCCGCCCTGCAGACAGTGACAATACTGTATGTGTACTACTATGACACTATTCACTATACAGTGCAGTTGTTTTTATTTTATTTTATTTATTAATTTGTAATTATTTTTAAATTATTTTTATTAATGTAATTAATTTGAATTAATTTGAATTAATTAATTTGAATTAATTAATTTTAATATTTTTTTAAATTAATTGTATTTTTTACACGTCAAACGGTATGGTGTAATTTCGAATATAAATGTGTTCCTCGCGGTCGAGTGGTTAGCGCGCAGACCTCACAGCTAAGAGACCAGGGTTCAATTCCACTGGCGTTTGCATGTTCTCCCCGTGCATGCGTGGGTTTTCTCCGGGTACTCCGGTTTCCAAAAACATGCTAAGTTAATTAGTGACTCCAAATTGTCCATAGGTATGAATGTGAGTGTGAATGGTTGTTTGACTATATGTGCCCTGTGATTGGCTGGCCACCAGTCCAAGGTGTACCCCGCCTCTCGCCCGAAGACAGCTGGGATAGGCTCCAGCACCCCCGCGACCCTCATGAGGAAATAGCGGTAGAAATGTCACTATTCACTATACAGTGCAGTTGTTTTTATTTCATTCTTTAAATTAATTTTTTATTAATTTTTATTAATGTAATTAATTGTAATTAATTAATTGTAATTAATTTTTTTATTAATTGTATTTTTTACACGTCAAACGGTATGGTGTAATTTCGAATATAAATGTATTGTCGAGTGGTTAGCGCACAGACCTCACAGCTAGGAGACCAGGGTTCAATTCCACTCTCGGCCATCTCTGTGTGGAGTTTGCATGTTCTCCCCGTGCATGCGTGGGTTTTCTCCGGGTACTCCGGTTTCCTCCCACATTCCAAAAAAAACATGCTAGGTTAATTAGCCACTCCAAATTGTCCATAGGTATGAATGTGAGTGTGAATGGTTGTTTGACTATATGTGCCCTGTGATTGGGCTGGCCACCAGTCCAGGGTGTACCCCGCCTCTTGCTCAAAGACAGCTGGGATAGGCTCCAGCGTGAGAATAAGCGGTAGAAAATGAATGAATGAATGTGTTAAGAGTAAAGAGTTCAGCGAATCGTCTGACTGACTCGCTCACTTGCCGTCTTTTCAGGTTTGTGCATCTAATTGACCGTCTTCCATTAAGCAGGCATCTGAGCGGGTCAACTCACTTAACCTCTTATGAATAACATGTCCCCTCTTGCACCAAGGGGTTTCTAAGTGAGACGTAGCCGCCGTTCCTGAAAACGGGACTCCAAGAAGCATGTAAATATTCATATCAGGCTGTTGCGCAATCTCTCCACGCCCAAATATTCAGTCATTCTTGGCATTGCAAGGTGAGATACCGAGCTTATCTTCCTTGAATGTGAAATAGCAGCTTCTCATTCTTATTATTTACCGATGGAAAAAATACAGTGGTTGTTCTTGTCTCAGATATTTATTTACGAAAGAATTGGACGAAGCTGTACATTAACATTGTTTTTTAATGCACAAGATTAGACACATGCAATCCAGAAAATGATATGTAAACGTTACACTTCGGGGGGGGGGGGGGGGGGGGGGGAAGTGGGCTAATAAATTGACAATAAAAGCACAAATACTGCGGATTTCAGAAAACAACATATGGAATGATACAGCACTCTACAAGAAGCAATGAAGTCTGTAAAATTAAAGAATTAAAAAAAAATCCAAAAATTGTTACAACTATAATGATGAAAATGGTAATATTAATGATGATTTTAATAATGGTCATAATAACAACAATAATAATGGTAATAATGATAAAGATTATAACAATAATGATAATGACAAAAACAATAATAATATTACAATGATAATAATACATGATTATATCTTGCAAAAAGGGGTAGGCATTTATAAGCTTTTAAGCCTAATATAAAAAATGGAAAGTTATATTTTGATTGATGTAAGAAATGCACTGTAATGTTTCATATATTTGCCCAAATAAAATAAAAAAAATATATATTTTTCTGTCAGTGAAAGAATGACATTTTACTATCAGTGCCCAATTCCTTTTAATGTTGAATTATTATGATATAACCGGGAACACGACTGATCTAATTGGATTCATGAACTGTGTAGTAACAGGTCATTGAAATGATTACTTATTACTACCCCGTTCTTTCATTGAGCAAATTTACGGCACACTATATCTTCCCTTAGCACGTCGCAGTTAAAGTTTTGTAGCTTCATTCTATTACAGTTAGTAAAACAGGCTGTTTTGTAGTTGAATACGACATACTGTTAGTAAGAATATATGTATATTTTGCTTTGATATGCATATTTTGGGGCTAAATTAAGCATTTTCTAGCATAAAAATGGCTAAATGAAATAAAGTACAAATACATTGCATTCAGAAAACTCATTAATAGAGGCTTTGAATTATATGTAGTATTCTACACTAGGAGTCAGTAACATTACTGTTCTTGATGGATGGGACAACAGGCTTTTATTGCAGGTTTGGGCATGTCCAGAGGGCTCTAATAATATTAAAAAAAACATATTTAGATGGTTATAAACATGTTTTATTAGGAAAATATAGCATTTAGAATGAAGGAATCCTACTTTGCAGGAATTTGGAACAAAAAAAAAACTCGATAAAGAATGGATTACTGTACAGCCGTCGCTTGCTACATCATGGTTCAAACATCACTCCCTCATTGTGTTGGTTTTAAAAAAAAATTAATTCATGAATTAATCAATGACCTCTGTTTCGTAGTTGACTGTGGTCTATTATTAGTCCAAAATTATACAAGTTATATGTATTATTATGGTCACTAATGTAATGTAACATTGATAAGACTTAACATTTGATTAGATTAGCTTCACATCGCAAGCAATCAGCCACAATATATATGAAAGTAGAAAAAAAAAATAGTTATCCTCCCATTCCGTGTGGAAGTGGTGTTGGGTTTTTACTTTTTCCTTCTTTTTAACGCAATTTGAAACTTTTACTTAAGTTTTCATTCAAAAATTCACACACAAGATGCGTAAGATTTTGATTTATGGCTCCCGTCAATAGAAATATCATATATATAAACACACAAACATATCATGTGTACAGTCTTTTCTTTGTAAAAAAAAAAAAAAAAAATTCCAGGCTTGTACTGGTGCATTTGTATTCATTTTTTGCTTTAAATTTCCTGTCTGTTTTACACAATACAGTACATAATATAAAGGATAAATTACCATAGCGTATTGACCTTATGCTAATAACAGATAGAACAAACATAAGCTGGGATAAACCATTCCTACAACTTTTTTTGCTATTTTTATTTTATGAATATGTGCCTTGGTTGAGTATTTTTATTTTATTATTTTTTTTTTAGAGGTAAAGTACCCTTATGTGTCTGTAAATGTTTGTGGCAGAGGTGCTCCACTCATCACAAACATGATGCATATGTGTGTTGTTTACACAAGAGGTCACTTCCCACTCAAGTCAAGTTCAAGAGCACCGGTGAATATTTTCGCCCATTTTCATCAACGGCTAAGCTTTCCGGATTGGATCGGGGCAAAACTTAAAAGCAACATGGTTTTTCCAAATGTGTACTTGCTGTACTCTGCGCCTATTTAATCTGAATTTAAATGAGGAATGTGTTGGCAGGGTACACGGCAGCGCATATTAGATGAGTGGCACATTTATGCGGCCACCCCAGCTCCACAACAGCCCCCCTGTTTTCAAGCATCAACAGGTCGTCTTAGGAGGAGGAGAAGGAGGAGGAAGGCGGGTGGGAGTGAACGCTGCATACAGACATCCATTGATCAACTATGAATACACACATAAATACACACTAGTTTTTCTGTACAAATATGGTGCTTATCTATATTGTGGTAAATGCTCGTCGTACACAAATATACTTCACATTTGAAGCAATGAAGAAGTCAGATTGGTTATTGTGGTAAAATTATTTTCTCCAACTTTATGCAAAGTGCTGACCAAAATACCAAAAAACTGATTTGCATACTTAATATCTACACAAAAGCGTTCAAAATATTGTTGCAGTTTAAGTTGGATTTGGCCTGTTGCATCGCAACGGCAATACCCTCTGGCTGTCTTGCTGTCATGGTAACAATGCTCTCTGATGTCACCCTCTCTAATTTTAGCTCTTGTGGTTCTTACGGTTGGTCAGCTTTACCTTGCCCGGAAGCTTTATGTTTCTGTAATGGTAAACAAGCGCTTGAAGTACTCACAGTAGACACTGGTATCTGGTTTAATTGCTATGAAAGTTAGTATTGCTGTTGACACCGGAGGATAGATTTTATTAGATTTTCTTACTTTTGATATTTACACTACCGCTCAAAAGTTTGGGATCACTTGGACATTTTTTTTTTTGGGCCAATCTGAGATATGGCTTTTTCTTGGCAGTCCTGCTATGAAGTCCAGTATCCTATGAAGTCGCCGCTTCACTGTTGATACTGACACTGGTGTTTGACGGATACTATTTAGTGCGGATGCCAGGTGACGTCTTTGTCTTAAACTACACACTCTTCTTGCACAATTGTGCAGCGTTTTTCTGTCCTTGTTAGACCCAGTTTGTGTTGAGTAGTTAACAGCATGGTAAGAGATTTCTGTTTTAGTTTAGATTTTTTAGATGGGTTTTCTAATAATCTATTAGCCTTATAAAATGATTAACTTGGATTAGCAGCCATACCAGGAGATTGATGTAGAGGACTGACAGTTGTTGATAGTAGGTCTCTATGCAAAAATGTACATCCTTCTTCCGTCTTTTTGCACAATTATGCAGCGTTTTTCTGTCCTTGTTAGACCCAGTTTGTGCCGCTCTCTGAAGGGAGTAGTTAACAGCATGGTAAGAGATTTTAGTTTTTGTTTCGATTTTTTAGATGGGTTTTCTAATAATCTATTAGCCTTATAAAATGATGAACTTGGATTAGCAGCCATACCAGGAGATTGATGCAGTTGACTGACAGTTGTTGATAGTAGGCCTCTATGCAAAAATGTACATCCTTCTTCGTTCTTCTTGCACAGTTGTGCAGCGTTTTTCTGTCCTTGTTAGACCCAGTTTGTGCCGCTCTCTGAAGGGAGTAGTTAACAGCATGGTAAGAGATTTCTGTTTTAGTTTAGATTTTTTAGATGGGTTTTCTAATAATCTATTAGCCTTGTAAAATGATTAACTTGGATTACCAGCCATACCAGGAGATTGATGCAGATGACTGACAGTTGTTGATAGTAGGCCTCTATGCAAAAATGTACATCCTTCTTCGTTCTTCTTGCACAGTTGTGCAGCGTTTTTCTGTCCTTGTTAGACCCAGTTTGTGCCGCTCTCTGAAGGGAGTAGTTAACAGCATGGTAAGAGAATTCTGTTTTAGTTTAGATTTTTTAGATGGGTTTTCTAATAATCTATTAGCCTTATAAAATGATTAAATTGGATTAGCAGCCATACCAGGAGATTAATGGAGAGTACTCACAGTTGTTGATAATAGGCTTCTATGCAAAAATGTAGATCCTTCTTCCGTCTTCTTCCACAGTTGTGCAGCGTTTTTCTGTCCTTGTTAGACCCAGTTTGTGCCGCTCTCTGAAGGGAGTAGTTAACAGCATGGTAAGAAATTTTAGTGTAGATTTTTAGATGGGTTTTCTAATAATCTATTAGCCTTATAAAATGATTAATTTGGATTAGCAGCCATACCAGGAGATTGATGCAGAGGACTGACAGTTGTTGATAGTAGGCCTCTATGCAAAAATGTAGATTGTTCTTTGAAAATCATCTGATGAATTTTAATTAATAGTAAAAATTGTTTGTGAAATGCATGGAAATTTGTTTTTCAATGGAAAACAAAGAAATTTGCAAGTGATCCCAAACTTTTGAGCGGTATTGTACGTATGTAGCGGACAGATTGATTATATAGATACAGTACATATGGGTACATTTTATTAGTTGCATCTACACTACCAATGTCACAGATACCCATGAGAACGTTGATTCCCAACCACTGTTCTGCAGCACATTAGTTGTACGTGAGGGGTCATTAGGTATGACGTGGGAAACTATCCAATTTCACTTAAATTTGATGTCTTTACTGCAAATAATGTGCATCTATCTATCCCAGTGACCTGCAGTGAGTTCAATTAGGTTGCAGACACAACAATATCGAAACTGGTCGAGATAACGCCAATTCATGTGCCATGTGGACAACAATGTATGGCGTGAAAGTGAGAGTCCAGGAAAGAGTCTTCTAAAAGAGAGGGAACCTTGTTTCCATGTGATGAAACAGAGCAGGGGTAAATTGAAGAGAGGAGCACAGAACAAAACAAATAACTTGCTCAGTGAAAAGCAATTTCCGGGGAAGTCATGTTTTATATTTTAGGTGGGCTTCTGACGTGGTTGATTTGGGAAACACGGTAGTATTATGTTGGCTGCGGTTGGTATCAGCCGACAGCTTCAGGCACTTTTAAAACGGGGACATGTTCTGTTTTTCCTGGTTATAAGATATTGAGAAAATAGACTTGTTGCAGTTCCCAACAAATGTTGGCAAAGTCAGCTGTAAATGAAACCCTAAAGAATCCTTCATTCTGTACATCTGTTTCAACACCTGGGCGTGTTGGTTCTATAGCTGAATGGATGGAGTGAGTGAGACCTCCTGTCAATGGGTTTTCGGACTGTTTGTATTCTATTTGCCCGTAAATGTCACGCTTGGCACGCAATAGGTGACCGTGACTGGTTCAGTATAACTTCTAGACCTGGATTAATGTGCCTAGAGTTGCAACAATTAATCGATGATTAATCAATTGTCCAACTAATCAACTATTTTTGGTTTCAAAATACAAATATCCTCAAGTGTGTAATTTCCTTAGTTATCCATGAAAGCATATCTGTTTCAACACCTGGGCGTGTTGGTTCTATAGCTGAATGGATGGATTGAGTGAGCCCTCCTGTCAATGGGTGGAGGCATTTTCCCGCATTTTGCTTTGGCAAGGCATGTAATTTATCTATGTATTTATGAAAAACGGCAACATTAGTTTTCGGACCGTTTGTATTCTATTTGCCCGTAAATTTCACGCTTAGCACGCAATAGGTGACCGTGAATGGTTCAGTATAACTTCTGGACCTGGATTAATGTGCCTAGACTTGCAACAATTAATCCAAGATTAATCAATTGTCCAACTAATCAACTATTTTTGGTTTCAAAATACAAATATCCTCAAGTGTGTAATTTCCTTAGTTATCCATGAAAGCATATCTGTTTCAACACCTGGGCGTGTTGGTTCTATAGCTGAATGGATGGAGTGAGTGAGCCCTCCTGTCAATGGGTGGAGGCATTTTCCCGCATTTTGCTTTGGCAAGGCATGTCATTCATCAATGTATTTATGAAAAACGGCAACATTAGTTTTCGGACTGTTTGTATTCTATTTGCCCGTAAATTTCACGCTTGGCACGCAATAGGTGACCGTGAATGGTTCAGTATAACTTCTGGACCTGGATTAATGTGCCTAGACTTGCAACAATTAATCCAAGATTAATCAATTGTCCAACTAATCAACTATTTTTGGTTTCAAAATACAAATATCCTCAAGTGTGTAATTTCCTTAGTTATCCATGAAAGCATATCTGTTTCAACACCTGGGCGTGTTGGTTCTATAGCTGAATGGATGGAGTGAGTGAGCCCTCCTGTCAATGGGTGGAGGCATTTTGCCCGCAATTTGCTTTGGCGAGGCATGTAATTTATCTATGTATTTATAAAAAACGGCAACATTAGTTTTCGGACTGTTTGTATTCTATTTGCTCGTAAATTTCACGCTTGGCACGCAATAGGTGACCGTGAATGGTTCAGTATAACTTCTAGACTTGGATTAATGTGCCTAGAGTTGCAACAATTAATTGATGATTAATCAATTGTCCAACTAATCAACTATTTTTGGTTTCAAAATACAAATATCCTCAAGTGTGTAATTTCCTTAGTTATCCATGAAAGCATATCTGTTTCAACACCTGGGCGTGTTGGTTCTATAGCTGAATGGATGGATTGAGTGAGCCCTCCTGTCAATGGGTGGAGGCATTTTCCCGCATTTTGCTTTGGCAAGGCATGTAATTTATCTATGTATTTATGAAAAACGGCAACATTAGTTTTCGGACTGTTTGTATTCTGTTTGCCCGTAAATTTCACGCTTGGCACGCAATAGGTGACCATGAATGGTTCAGTATAACTTCTAGACCTGGATTAATGTGTCTAGAGTTGCAACAATTAATCGATGATTAATCAATTGTCCAACTAATCAACTATTTTTGGTTTCAAAATACAAATATCCTCGTCTTTCGAAGTGTGTAATTTCCTTAGTCATCCATGAAAGCATATCTGTTTCAACACCTGAGCGTGTTGGTTCTATAGCTGAATGGATGGAGTGAGTGAGCTCTCCTGTCAATGGGTGGAGGCATTTTCCCGCATTTTGCTTTGGCTCGGCATGTCATTTATCATATTGATTTGGTCCACCTATGGCTTCACCGATTCCTTGATTAATCAATACAGATTAATCGACTAAGAAATTAATAGTTGTAGCACTAAATGCGACACCGAAAAGCGCTACCGAATCTGATATAGGCGCATCTCATTGTGGAAACGACACTAATATGAGCTGGTAATAGAAAATGTATTATATATGGAAGAGTCATTTAATCAGAGGCAGCAGCAATATCTTTGGGGTCTCATTTTGTTAAAAGGTCAGTGTCATAAGAGTCCTCATGTGGGAGTCTGTCCAGTGTTAGATTGGATTTAAGCGCAGTGCAGGCGGTAGTGGTGGTGGGGGGGGGGGGGGCTGTCATTGACTCAACCATGAATCTACACTACAGCTTATCTGACCCACGCAGTAAATCTCTCTCTCCGGGTGATTCCACCCTCAGGATGAAGGATTCTCATTTCCCAGCACAGACTGCATCCTGACTTGGGTGTGAATTGGCTGGCCCAAGTGGAGACAAACCAGGGATTTAACTTTAGTTTTATTTCTGTGTATCAACAAGACGTACAGTAGGAGATATTACTATATGGACTAATAGTGTACTCACACTATTTGTACTGTCGTAACACCTCAAGTTCGGCATTTTGGGGGTGCACAATTGGAAGAGGCGTCATTAGGCCTATTTTAGGGGGGCTTCAGCTTCATGTTAATTTTTTGTGTAGTTGTGGGGCTATTTTAGGGGGATGAAGCCCACCTAAAATGTTCTGAAGACCCCCTAAATATTTAGATATTTTTTATTGATTTTTTAAAAAATTTTATTGATTTTTTTTTAAATCTCTGTCAAATTTCATATACTGTATTTTCTATTTTTCTATTTTTTCTATCTACTATAAGTGGCACTTTTTTTCATAGGTTGGCTGTTCCTGCGACTTATACTCCAGAGCGACTTATAAATGAAAAAATTGTTTATGTTACATAAACACTGGACACCTTTTCTTTTCATGTTTATTTTTTGTGTAGCTGTGGGACTATTTTAGGGGGACTTCACCCCCCCCCCCCCAAAAAAAATGTTCTCAAGTCCCCCAAAATAATTCAATATTTTTATCAATTTTTAAAAATGTTTTATCGATTTAAAAAAATATATATTTTACAAATTTCAATTACCATATTTTCCGGACTATAAGTCGCACTTTTTTAATAGGTTGGCTGTTCCTGCGACTTGTACTCCAGAGCGACTTATAAATGAAAAAAACTGTTATGTTACATAAACACTGGACACCTTTTCCGTTCATGTTTATTTTTTGTGTAGCTGTGGGACTATTATAGGGGGACTTCACCCCCCCAAAATGTTCTTAAGGCCTCCTAAATAATTAGATATTTTTTATTGTTTTTTTTTTTTAAATCTCGGACAAATTTCATATACCGTATTTTCCGGACTATAAATCACACTTTTTTTCATAGGTTGGCTGTTCCTGCGACTTATACTCCAGAGCGACTAATAAATGAAAAAAGTGTTTATGTTACATAAACACTGGACACCTTTTCCGTTCATGTTTATTTTTTGTGTAGCTGTGGGGCTATTTTAGGGGGGCTTCACCCCCCCCTAAAATGTTCTTAAGGCCTCCTAAATAATTAGATATTTTTTATTGTTTTTCTTTTTTTTTAATCCCAGACAAATTTCATATACCGTATTTTCCGGACTATAAGTTGCACTTTTTTTCATAGGTTGGCTGTTCCTGCGACTTATACTCCAGAGCGACCCCCCATGCCCCCACCCCCTCTCTCAGAACCTAGTGACCCCCCTGGTTATAACCAAGTTACAGAATAACTTTAATATGATAGCTCCTCGCCGGTTCTTAATGATAACCACCTTATTTCATCATCAAAATAAATAGAAAATTTTGAAATAATCCAAAAGTCAAAACCCATAGCATGCTCGCTTAGTATACAGTATATGTGTAGTATACAGTATGCAGTAATATCTATGTGTACAATTGATGGCACCATCCTAGAGTTGGTTTTCCAGAAAGAAGATGCTAATAGCATTTGATTTGTTAATAAAACAGTATGGAACTTCCATGTTAATAAATTGTCCTTTAGCTTGTCTAACAAGCCACCATCAATATAAAAGTTCATATGAATTATCATTGTTCATTTCCATCTTGGGTGCTGCCTTATACACTATCCTCTCCTTTTTTGGATGAGCAGGAGAGGAAACAGCTATATGTTGTTGGCACCGTGTTCCTGCTGGCACGGTCTCTGCACCCTGGGGTGAAGGGGGGTGGGGGGGGGGGGCGCTGAAGAAGGACGCCCTTCTCGCATAGCACTGAGCATGATGTATCAGGCGAGGATGGGGCTGTGACTTGTAATTAACTTTAGACTGTCTTGCACAGACAAGGACAAAGTTTACATGCACGGCCATATTGTCATTAGAATAAGGCTACACACTATGGAGGACCAAAACTGCCAAAATAATAAATAAATAAATAAATAAATAAATAAATAAAATGAAACTAAAAAATAAAAACAAAAATGAAAAAAAAATCTAAAAATTAAATACACAAAATAAATATAAATGGAAATAAAAACAAAAATATATACATAAATAAATAAATATGTCGAAAAATGTCGATCAACCAATAGGCGAACAGTTCAACCCAAGACACACTTAGGACCGCCCCCTCATTTGAATAGTTTTTCCTTCTGCATTTCAAGCTGACATTGTCTGCTGCATGAAATAAATACATATGAGAGCAGAGTGCTTTTATTTATTTATTGATATGTAATTCTATTTATATATTTATTTTTGTATTCATTTCTACATTTATTTGTGTATTTATTTTTAATTTTTGAATCTTGTTTTTTATTTTTGTATTTATTTTTGCCTTTATTTATTTATTTATTTATGTATATATATATATATATATATATATATATATATATATATATATATATATATATATATATATATATATATATATATATATATATATATATATATTTAAATTTCCATTTATATTTATTTTTGTGTATTTAATTCTTTGATTTTTTTTTTTATTTTTGTTTTTATTTTCACTTTTATTTATTTATTTATTATTTTAGCAGTTTTGGTCCTCCATAACACACAAGGTACTGTCATATAAATTGCATTTTCTTATGGATTTAATCTGTGTCAATAATAACCAGATTTAGATGAGGTACAATGATGTGTAACACATTGATGACTATGATGCCTTTCCATAAGAATCCCAATGCCTAAAGTGGGATACAAAATAAATCGATGAAGTGTCAGCTGTTCTTTATCACACCAGATTGAGCTGAAAAGTCCCGAGGACCACAAAGTAGAGATTCATTTAAAACCAGAAAGTGTAAGCGCTGAGAAACAACCACGTAGTGAGAGAAAGAACGAGAGAGAGAAGGTAAGACATGTCAGAGAGGCAGAATTCAGGGAAAAGTATTGACCGTGGACAAGCACGATCCCGGTCATGATGGGATTTGTCAGCTTCTTTGCGCTCGAGCTCAGTTCTGGTCTTTTACTCCTCACCTCCACAGAGGGATTTTCTTTCATGGAGTCTGGTTGCAACGCCGGGCGCTATCAGCTGTGGTGTTGCTTTACTGTAAGCGATCCAGAGCTCGGAGAATTTCAATAAATCATGGAAAAGTGTGAATCTTTACGCTCTGAATGAGCTTTCGGTGATGGCGATGGTTAATGGGAAAGGTCGCTTAGGATTGAGGTTGTCTTGGCTCGTTACAAAGACGGGGAAAAGACTTGAAAGTGAGGGGGAGGCAAACGGTAGATGAGGGCAGTTAAGTTATAATCATATTTGTGTTTTGTTGTGTTTGTTCTTGCAACATAGACACACAGATTTGGTGCGTGACCAAAAAAAAATTAATAAAAATAATAATCGTAATCAAATAATAATTTTTTTTGATTATATGGCACATGACCAAAAAAAATTAATTAAAAAAATGTCATAAAATAAATTCTATTTTAAAAAAAATTATATTAGGCAAGCAGGAAGTGAATGGGTTTGTTCTTGCAAGATAGACACACAGATTCAGTACGTGACCAAAAAAAAAACAAAAAAATAAATAAAATAATGACAATTTTTTTTCATTATATGGCACATGACAAAAAAAATAAATTAAAAAAATTTAATAAAATAAATAAAAAATTATATTAGGAAAGCAGGACGTGAACGTGTTTGTTCTTGCAAGATAGACACAGATTCGGTACATGATCCAAAAAAAAAAATCATAAAAAAAATAAATAAATAAATAATATTTTTTTTAATTATATGACACGTGACCAAAAAAATAATTTAAAAAATTTAATAAAATAAATTCCATTAAAAAAAAAATTATATTAGGAAAGCAGGAAGTGAATGTGTTTATTCTTGCAAGATAGACACACAGATTCGGTACGTGACCAAAAAAAAAAAAATCATAAAAAAAAAAAATCAAATAATATATTTTTTTAATTATATGGCACGTGACCAAAAAAATAATAAAAAAAATGTAATAAAATAAATTCAATTTAAAAAAAAATTATATTAGGAAAGCAGGAAGTGAATGTGTTTGTTCTTGCAAGATAGACACACAGATTCGGTACGTGACCAAATAAATAAATAAATAAATAACAAAAATTAAATAATTAATTTTTTTGAAATTATATGGCACGTGACCAAAAAAATATTTACAAAAATTAATAAAATAAATTAAATTAAAAAAAATTATATTAGGAAAGCAGGAAGTGAACAAATGTAACAGTTACTGATTGTAAAAGTACCAGATGGAGGGGTAGGATTTAATAAGCTTTGCTTCTTCCTACTCCTTTTGGACATGTGGAACTGTGAACTGATTATGGAATGCACTCAATTGTAATCTGATGCATGTTCAAATGAAATAAAACCATTACCATTACCATTACCATTACCAGATCCACAATGTACTGGTACCGACTGATTTCCTCTTGGACATACGAGTCGACCATCTGCTGTGGTGTGCTGAAGTAGAACTTTCTGGCTCAGAAACAGGAGACATGAGGTCACACCACAGTTGGCCTGGCTTGCTGTTAGGTCTTTGACGTCAGCTCGGTGTGGGTTCAGTCCATTGCTGTTCATCACAGAGATGATAACTTGAGCTGCAACAATTAGATCGAAGACTAGAATAGAATAGAATAGAATAGAGGGCTGCACGGCGAGCGAGTGGTTAGCGCGCATGCCTCACAGCTAGGAAACCCGAGTTCAATTCCACTTTCGACCATCTCTGTGTGGAGTTTGCATGTTCTCCGGGTACTCCGGTTTCCTCCCACATTCCAAAAACATGCTAGGTTAATTAGCGACTCCAAATTGTCCATAGGTATGAATGTGAGTGTGAATGGTTGTTTGTCTATATGTGCCCTGTGATTGGATGCCGACCAGATGCCTCTCGCCTGAAGGCAGCTGGGATAGGCTCCAGCACCCCTGCGACCCTCGTGAGGATAAGCGGTAGAAAATGAATGAATGAATAGAATAGAATAGTGCAAACATGGAATAAAAACAGATAAATAACATTATGGATAAAATAGGTAAAAATAGATAAATAATTAGAATTATGGTGATATTTTAAAATTTTCACAGTAGATGTTTGTGAGATGGTCTGCGAGGGGTGTTGGGGAGGGTTGGGATTTTGGGAAGAAACTGTTTTTTTTTCTGATGAATTGACTTTTTTGGTATTCGCTTAAACTTTTTTTGGATTTTACGAATGTAAATAGTCTGTGATTTCCGTGTGATTTTCAGTTTGTGGCAGATCGCCTCAAATGAATGTATCGGAATTTTTTTTGGTGTGACCGTAAAATATGCCCTCAGTACTCCTTCACAAAAGTCACCATTGACGTTAACAGCCATGTGCCCTTGGGCAAAACGGCTGCTTCACAAAAATCCTCCATGTCAGCATTGTAACACTTTCACTCTTTCTGTCGGTCTTTCCAGGTTTTGTGTTTTTCGTTTTCATCTTTTTAGCAAATTGCAACAAACCTCTTTACTTTCTCTCAGTAGCCGCAGCCGACTGCAGCACTTTCCGCATTATCAGTGTTGCCTCTTGTGAAATAAACCGTCCCACACACACGTTTGTGATAACGGGTCTCCGCTGTTGCTATCTCGCAGTTTTTGTTGTTTTCCTGTCGATAGAATCAAACCTAATCTCTGTGACGACTCGCTGTGCCCACATGAATCATTTTGGAAATTGTTTCTTCTGATTAAAGAGCCAGAATAATTAGCGGTGCAACTGTGGATTGTGCCTGCCAAGGTAATTTTATTGTTTTAGACGCTTGCCATGAATGCTTATCCGAGAGATTCTCCTTAAAGTAGTCATTTGGAAACTTTTGGGACAATCATCTCACCTCCTCCTGAGAGTGAAAATGAAAGCTACTTTTTAAAAAACGATTTTTCCATGCCCAGTGTGAGTCCCATTACACGATACTTTGCCGATTCATTGTGTCGGATGGGGGTTGTTTTGTACATGTGAGATGTACGGGATTTGATTTTAAATAAGAGATCATGGTTGGGTCTGAAATAGGGGGGTAAGAAAATATCGTTTCGGAGATTTATCGCGATACTTCGTTCCATGATACTGTATCGATATTAAAAAGTATTATATGGTTATTTTTTAGGCATTTATCATAGACTGTATATGGTATTTATTCAAGTTTTTCTTCCCATTTCTGATTTTAATTGAAACCTCTGATCGTTAGGTGGCAGCACTTACGTAGTCAATTATGCAAGGACGTTGAACGAGATTCACGAGTGAAACGACACATTTTGGATTTCTACACAAAGTAGCACTACACAAAGTGCAGAAGTTGACAAAACCCATGTCGTTTGTAAAATGGGTCGTGTTTCCCAATAAAGTATAAAGTATTCGGGTTTTAGGATGCTTGAAATAACCATTATTTAACAAAATAGTGATATCAATTTGAAAAACAAAATACCCGCAATATCACAGTACTACTTTTGTAGTATACAAAAGGACCTTCGCATTGCTTGCTAGCGGCAGGTCCTCATGGTGTCTCGCTAAGTGGACTCGCAGATTTGTCCACATTTTGGATTTCTACAAAAAAGTAGCACTACACAAAGTGCAGAAATGGACAAAACCCATGCCGTTTGTAAAATGTGTCATGTTTCCCGAATATAAGTATTCTACACATCTACACATTTTTGGATTTCTACACAAAGTAGCACTACACAAAGTGCAGAAATTGACCAAACCCATGCCCATGTTTGTAAAATATGTTATATGCTTGCATTCTGCCATGTTGAACTGTGTTTATGTGTGAGGACCTTTCACTCGTGAATCTCGTCAAACAAAGTAGCACTACACAAAGTGCAGAAATTGACAAAACCCATGCCGTTTGTAAAATGTGTCGTGTTTGCCGAATGCTTTATACTTTATTCGGGAAACATGACACACTTTACAAACGGCATGGGTTTTGTCAATTTCTGCACTTTGTGTTGTGCTACTTTGTGTAGAAATCCAAAAATGTGTAGATGTGTAGAAACCCATGCCGTTTGTAAAATGTGTTTTGTTTTCCGAATATACTTTATTCGGGAAACACGACACATTTTACAAACGGCATGGGTTTTGTCAATTTCTGCACTTTGTGTAGTGCTACTTTGTGTAGAAATCCAAAATGTGGACAAATCTGCGAGTCCACTTAGCGAGACACCATGAGGAGGTCCTTTTGTATACTACAAAAGTAGTACTGTGATATTGCAGATATTGCATAGATATTTATTTTTCAAATTGATATCACTATTTTGTTAAATAATGGTTATTTTAAGCATCCTAAAAGGACTTTTTACTGATGTTAGTTACTTTGTTACACACAAATTTGCTTCTGATGGTGGATAAGTCAGGGACTGTATACATTTTTTCACAGCTAATAGAATGTGAACATTTGAGCAGGATCTTAAGACATAATTTAATTTATTTGTTTTTATGTTTTTTTTGTAAATTTAAAGCTGGATGTTAAAGCTTTATTTATCCAAATGCTACACTTTAAGTTTGTGATACAGCATAACATACTGTTCTAATGGAATAAAAATGTGTTTAGTAAGTGCATATTGCTGGTGTAATTCAGTTTTTCTAGGAAATAATCTTTAACTACAAGAAAAAAAAATCGTCTTTCTAACAGTATCGTGATATATCGTATTGTGAGCCTAGTATCGTGATACGTTTTGCCAGATTCTTGCCAATACAAACCGCGACAAACATTGCAATTCGGTACAGTATGTGTGCGGGTAATTCACACCTCACGGCGTATCACTCCCCTGCTCAAACGCCATCTCACCTGTCATTGTGTCGTCCACGGGGTGGGGGGTGGGGGGGGGATACTTCATGTGTATGTGATGTGGATGCAGAATTTCACAAGTGTAACCCATTGCATGCCTCGCTCACTCTGCGTTATACCTCCATCCATCCTTCCATTTTCTATAGCGTGTCCTCGCTAGGGTCACGGGTGTGCTGGAGCCTATGGGTTCTAACCCTGCTGTTAGAATCCTCATGCACGCTCGCACACTCTTCTCATTTGTACGCTTCAAGGGATTCCTTATTTGCTGCCTTCATTCTAGTATTGCTTCCCGTGTTGTGCTGGTCTGCACCTGTGTGGACTACATGCACGATCTGTGTATATTTCATATTTTCAGCAGGATATGCCCTCTGGGTTCCATTTGACAGGAATTAGATCAGGGGTCTCAAACACGCGGCCCGCGGGCCAAATGTGGCCCGCAGGACACTAGTCTGAGGCCCCCGCCTTGATATGAAAGTTTAATGTTCGTGCGGCCCGCGCAAGTTTGATATGGATGCTGTATGGTATCATGTACCCAGAAAAAATTATTACGTTTGATTCATGTTCATGTTAAAGGTTAAATAACTGTTAATAGTTATCCTCCCTATCCGTGTGGAAGTGGTAAGTTTTTGGCTATTTAAGTTTAAAGGAAATAACTTGAAGGCCGCTAGCTCTCTAGTTTGCGAGTTAGCATGTGTCTCAAGACCCTGCAGTTGCGCAATATGTTGTAAATAAAAAGAGTATAAATGTGACTATAGTCGTGTTTTGTCATGTCTACAGGGCTCTAATAATGCTTTGTTCATTTTAATATGAAAAAAATCATTTGTCTACCCACCAACTATATGTGGTTTCTTAAGTTTTTATTATTATTATTATATTTATTTATTACTGATTGATTTCTTTATTCTTGATTTGTTTATTTATTTTTCATCTTATTTTGTGTAGAAAAATAAAAATTAAGATATTTGAGAACAGTGGAATGTTTTATCAGAGCTTTTCTTGTAGAAAATCGCAACAAAAGCAAAGTTTATTCATTTTTCTGTTTTTAATAAATGTGTTTTTTTCTTTTTTTTTTTTTGGAAAACCTGATGCGGCCCAGCCTTGCCCAGACTCTAGCTCCAGTGGCCCCCAAGTAAATTGAGTTTGAGGCCCCTGAATTAGATAAAAATCATCAGTATTTTTTTTTCTCCTTTAATGTTTTTTTTAGATTTTTCTAAAGGCCCTTGTTGTATAATATGATATCACAATGGGCCGTTGCTGTTCTCAGAGAATGCGTGACTGTTCTGCACCGCAAGGAGGATCTTTTTATATCCTTGTTAATGATGTCAAATACCGGTGTAAGAACTTGTGAACATCGGCGCCAACATCAGACGTGTTCTGAAATCCAATGAGTTTGATGCAAGTGCGTGCATACAGTATGTGTTCCTTTTGAACTCCAGCTGTCACATAAATGACAGTGAAACCACCTAAAGCCAGCATTCCACCGTGGTTTTTCACCCGTCAGCAGCTTGACTCGTGTGAGTCAGCGACACACACACACGGATACACACGCACACGCACGCTCAAACACTGACACGTACACACAAACTTGCACTTGACTGAAAGTCTGTGGCAATCTGCTTTCAGAGCTCATGTCAACTCTCTGCAGCCCTCAGCAACATCAACACGTCCTTCATATCAAGAAGACGCTCTCCTCCATTGAGATTTCAATGTCCACAACATTAAATAACAGCTCAAAAATAAACTACGCATTTCTCCCAGGACTGGAGTTTTCTACGTGTAAAAGCATGTACTTTATTCTGCCCTTCTAGTGTCATAGAATACCTGTTTATTACTTTCTATTGCATTCTATTACATACTTTGACACTGTTACCTACTGACGGCCATCAATGTTATCACTTTGTCACTTTGCGCTAACATTGACATAAAAACACTGTTTGTCTATATGTGCCCTGTGATTGGCTGGCGACCAGTCCAAGGTGTACCTCTCACCCAAAGACAACTGGGATAGGCTCCCGTGACCTGGTAGAAAATGAATAAATGTAATAGAAAGTAATGTTGCACCCTACATACCTTTTTATCCCAAACACACTATAAACCATGCCATCCTGCCTGCACTTGGTGTTACCAACATCACTCTTGAGCGATTATTTTTTACTGTTCGATAAGTCGATTTATATTTAGATGCGCGTTTGATGTTGCACCCTACATACCTTTTTATCCCAAACACACTATAAACCTTGCCATCCTGCCTGCACTTGGTGTTACCAACATCACTCTTGAGCGATTATTTTTTACTGTTCGATAAGTCGATTTATATTTAGATGCGCGTTTGATGTTGCAGCCTAAATACCTTTTTATCCTGAACACACTATAAACCTTGCCATCCTGCCTGCACTTTGTGTTACCAGCATCATCACTCTTGAGCGATTATTTTTTATTGTTCGATAAGTCGATTTATATTTAGATGCGCGTTTGATGTTGCAGCCTAAATACCTTTTTATCCCAAACACACTATAAACCTGGCCATCCTGCCTACACTTGGTGTTACCAGCATCACTCTTGAGCGATTATTTTTTACTGTTCGATAAGTCGATTTATATTTAGATGCGCGTTTGATGTTGCAGCCTAAATACCTTTTTATCCCAAACACACTATAAACCTGGCCATCCTGCCTACACTTGGTGTTACCAGCATCACTCTTGAGCGATTATTTTTTACTGTTCGATAAGTCGATTTATATTTAGATGCGCGTTTGATGTTGCAGCCTACATACCTTTTTATCCCGAACACACTATAAACCTTGCCATCCTGCCTGCACTTGGTGTTACCAGCATCACTCTTGAGCGATTATTTTTTATCGTTCGATAAGTCGATTTATATTTAGATGCGCGTTAGATGTTGCAGCCTATATACCTTTTTTATCCCAAACACACTATAAACCTTGCCATCCTGCCTGCACTTGGTGTTACCAGCATCACTCTTGAGCGATTATTTTTTATTGTTCGATAAGTCGATTTATATTTAGATGCACATTTGATGTTGCAGCGTACATACCTTTTCATCCCGAACACACTATAAACCTTACCATCCTGCCTGCACTTTGTGTTACCAGCATCACTTTTGAGCGATTATTTTTTATTGTTCGATAAGTCGATTTATATTTAGATGCGCGCTTGATGTTGCAGCCTACATACCTTTTTATCCCGAACACACTATAAACCTTGCCATCCTGCCTGCACTTGGTGTTACCAGCATCATCACTCTTGAGCGATTATTTTTTATTGTTCGATAAGTTGATTTATATTTAGATGCACGTTTGATGTTGCAGCCTATATACCTTTTTATCCCAAACACACTATAAACCTTGCAGTTCAAAATACACGATTTCTGCATAAAACGTCAAAACCTGGTATTAGCACTAATGTCACTACTCCAATTCGCTACTTCCTGAATTTGCACTACAAGCATTATGGGAGCACTACAAAATTAGCAGCATCATTGTTTGAAGATAAAGTGCATTGAATTAGAATTTTTATGTCACTGTTAGCGCAAAGTGACAAAGTGATAACGTTAAATGCCCCGGTAAGCAGTGTTAAGAACCTGCTCCTACCTCATTATAAAAATATATTTCCTGTAGTCTTTCCCACAACACAACCCCAATGAGGCCATGTCAGAGCTGCATGCAATCGTGTTAACTCTTGTGCCCTCTGGGAGTTAAAACGTCTGGATGTATTTACAGTTCGTTCAAAGAATTGTGTAATTAGAGTGTGTGCCCAAGGTTATATGCGGAGATGTACCCGAGGGTTAAGAAAGTTATTTGAATTGCTGTCGTTCCTGTTATTGTTTGAACTTCTACAAACGTCGATATTCCAGATAAAAGGCAGCATCAGTGGTCATATTTGGCGTAATTGTAATTTTTGGATCGATTGGATGAATTTGAGAGAACAAGGCGATGCTGCGGTTGGGTTATTTAGACATGAAATAATTCATTGGTGGCCAGCCAATCACAGGGCACATATAGACAAACAACCATTCACACTCACATTCATACCTATGGATAATTTGGAGTCGCTAATTAACCTAGCATGTTTTTGGAATGTGGGAGGAAACCGGAGTACCCGGAGAAAACCCACGCATGCACGGGGAAAACGAGGGTGGAATCGAAGCTGTGAGGCTTGCGCGCTAACCACTCGTTCACCGTGCAGCCGAGATATAAAACAGCGAAGCTAATTCATACAAGTAATGGGACTCGCCTATTCCCTCTACAAAGCTAGCTATTAAAACACCGGATCACCGCCAAAATTTAATCACTTCTTCCATGTTCAATGTCGGATAATTCCTGAAAATTCAATCCAAATATATTCTGAATTTTTTACATTATTTTTAACACAAAGAAACAGTTAAATGCTGTCAAAAACACATGGTACACCCTGGACTGGTGGCCAGCCAATCACAGGGCACATATAGACAAACAACCATTCACACTCACATTCATACCTATGGACAATTTGGAGTCGCTAATTAACCTAGCATGTTTTTTTTTTTTGAATGTGGGAGGAAACCGGAGTACCCGAAGAAAACCCACGCATGCACGGGGAGAACATGCAAACTACACACAGAGATGGCCGAGGGTGGAATTGAACTCTGGTCTCCTAGCTGTGAAGTCTACGCGCTAACCACTCGACCGCCGTGTAACCCCAAACTGAAAAATGTCACAGAAAAAAACAAGCTACTTATCTGTCAATGTCGGAACTGATTGTCACAAATAAAAGTATAAACGCGGTGGCTCATCGGGAATGACTGAAAAGAAAGGACATGTGGTTTCAAGACCCTGGAACTCAGCCCAGGGGAAAAGTCAAAGTTTGTGTGTCCCTTCATTGTGACATCTCTCCTTGCATGCTTGCATGTGTGTGCTGAGTGTGAATGCGCTATCCCTTAAGGGATCATTAAAAAAATAAAAAGTTTAATTAAAAATAGGACCGTACTCGAGGGGTTTCATGTGGTAGGCAACTGGTAGCAAACCTCTGCCTCACAGTTATAATAAAAAGCACATACTGTCACTATAGTTGCGATGCTATCTACTGTACAAAGACGTAGTCCCATTATAATGTGTTTACAAACAAGGGTGAACAGGTAGCACCTTTAGTTTTGTGCGGTCAGGGTTTTTAACTTTAAATAGACTTTCACTTGTATAGCGCTTTTGTACCTTCAAGGTAGTCACACTTTGACCTACTGATGGCCATCAATGTTATCACTGTTTCATGTTAGCATTTTGTCACTTTGCGCTAACACAGGCTGGAGCCTATCCCAGGGCGAGAGGCGGGGTACACCCTGGACTGGTGGCCAGCCAGTCACAGGGCACATATAGACAAACAACCATTCACACTCACATTCATACCTATGGACAATTTGGAGTCGCTAATTAACCTAGCATGTTTTTGGAATGTGGGAGGAAACCGGAGTACCCGGAGAAAACCCACGCATGCACGCATTTGCGCTAACAGTGACATAAAAATTCTAATTCAATGCACGTTATCGGCGGCACGGCGGTCTCGTGGTTAGCGCGCAGACCTGACAGCTAGGAGACCAGGGTTCAATTCCCACCCTCGGCCATCTCTGTGTTTGCATGTTCTCCCCGTGCATGCGTGGGTTTTCTCCGGGTACTCCGGTTTCCATCCCACATTCCAAAAACATGCTAGGTTAATTGGCAACTCCAAATTGTCCATAGGTATGAATGTGAGTGTGAATGGTTGTTTGTCTATATGTGCCCTGTGATTGGCTGGCGACCAGTCCAGGGTGTACCCCGCCTCTCGCCCGAAGACAGCTGGGATAGGCTCCAGCACCCCCCGCGACCCTCGTGAGGAAAAGCGGTAGAAAATGAATGAATGAATGAATGCACGTTATCTTCAAACAATGATACGGCTAATTTATGGCTAAAAGAACTACAGTTCCCATGATGCTTGTAGTGCAAATTCAGGAAGTAGCGAATTGGAGTAGTGTCGTGAGTGCTAATACCAGGTTTTGACGTTTTATGCAGCAATCGTGTGTTTTGAGTTTTGAACTGAATATGTGAAGTAAGCACGATCGAGGACTGTTTAGACTATGGTAGCGCTTGAACTCTGATTGGGGGGGGGGCGTTTCGCTCATTGCTGCTAAAGAGTGATGCTGGTAACACCAAGTGTAGGCAGGATGGCAAGGTTTATAGTGTGTTCGGGATAAAAAGGTATGTAGGCTGCAACATACGTATATCAATATAATATCAATATAAATCGACTTATCAAACGATAAAAAATCATCGCTCTGTGACACACAGGCTGAATGACAAGAGGGTTCAGGGGCCTATTACTACTAGCTACTACACTAGCTGCAGTTAGTTAGCTCCGTGACACTAGTGGTTCAAATGTGAATGACACATCATGACTAAAATGAATGAAAAATATATTGCGTTAATATTGATTATCAATGATAATGATCATGCAGCAAAATTTCGGTTCGGTACCTTGTCGAAGGATACTTCAGGTTGAAAGACGACCACTCTAGCATCCTCAAGGGTTTGATCGGATTTGGTTTCTTAAAATTCTTCCATAGACTTATGGACTGTTAACCTACTTGGTTGATTATAGGATAAAAAGGGCATGCCCTAAGACTTTTTCCCCTATATTGTATATGTAAATATTTGCAGTAAATCTAGCATCAACAAAGGTTGGCTTCATTGTGAAAAAAGTAAAGCCTTCTGCCATGGACACTACGTCAGACTCCAAATACGACTGGAATCCATCCATTTATCCATTTTCTAGGCCACTTATCGTCACTGGAGTTGTGGGCCTGAACTGGTCGCCAGTCATTTGCAGGACACATAAGACAAACAACCATTCACACTCTCATTCATAACAAAAAATCTCAAAATAAGGTGAGAAAATTGCAGTGGGGCGGCACGGTGGTCTAGGGGTTAGCGCGCAGACCTCACAGCTAGGAGACCAGGGTTCAATCCCACCCTCGGGCATCTCTGTGTGGAGTTTGCATGTTCTCCCCGTGCATGCGTGGGTTTTCTCCGGGTACTCCGGTTTCCTCCCACATTCCAAAAACATGCTAGGTTAATTAGCGACTCCAAATTGTCCATAGGTATGAATGTGAGTGTGAATGGTTGTTTGTCTATATGTGCCCTGTGATTGGATGGCCACCAGTCCAGGGTGTACCCTGCCTCTCGCCCGAAGACAGCTGGGATAGGCTCCAGAACCCCCTGCGACCCTTGTGAGGAAAAGCGGTAGAAAATGAATGAATGAATGAAAATTGCAGTGATACAATAGTTTAATAATGATATTGATAATGATAATAATGATGGGATTAGCAAACAGGCTATGACTTGAATGCACAGTGTGATTGACCGTCACGGCCTACAAGAGATAATCGCATCCGAGTCCAGCACAGCCTAAGGGTCACAGTTTCCGTGTCTGATTGTAATGTTCTAAGTTAGGAGAATGGAGCGGCAGATTCCCACAACCGGGTGCCGTGACAGAGTTCAGCCTCACAGCACATCTGGGAGTAGATCTCGGAATTCTGGAGACGCATATTACTTCTGACCAATGGACAGAACCCAGGAATTGTGGCAGCGTCAGTGATTCTAATCGATATTCTTCTCAATTTAGATACTATAATACCATTATTATCAGTTATGAGAAATGTCGACGGCCATTTGTTATGTAATTTATACTTAGGACTTAAAGACTACAGACATTCTTTTGGATCGACCAAGGCTCTAAATGAAGTACGTTTCCGCAGATCCAGAATAATAGTTGAAAAACATAAACCAGGGGTCTCAAACACGCGGCCCTCGGGCCAAATGTGGCCCGCAGGACACTAGTTTGAGGCCCCCGCCTTGATATGAAAGTTTAATGTCAGTGCGGCCCGCGCAAGTTTGATATGGATGCTGTATGGTATCATGTACCCAGAAAAAATTATTACGTTTGATTAATGTTCATGTTAAAGGTTAAATAACTGTTAATAGTTATCCTCCCTATCCGTGTGGAAGTGGTAAGTTATTTATTTAAGTTTAAAGGAAATAACTTGAAGGCTACCGTTTAGGTCGCTAGCTCTCTAGTTTGCGAGTTAGCATGTGTCTCAAGACCCTGCAGTTGCGCAATGTGTTGTAAATAATTGTTTAATAATGTTGTAATAATTTGTCTACCCACCAACTATATGTGGTTTCTTAAGTTTTTATTATTTGCCGTTTTATTATTATTATTATATTTATTTATTACTGATTGATTGATTTGTTTATTTATTTTTCATTTTATTTTGTGTAGAAAAATAAAAATTAAGATATTTGAGAACAGTGGAATGTTTTATCAGAGCTTTTCTTGTAGAAAATTGGAACCAAAGCGACGTTTTTTAAATTTTTTTGTTTTTAATAAATGCGTTTTGTTTTTTTTTGGAAAACCTGATGCGGCCCAGTCTCACCCAGACCCGAGCTCCAGTGGCCCCCAAGTAAATTGAGTTTGAGACCCCTGATATAAACGATGGAAAAGCTTTTTATTCCTTTTTAATATTTTATTATCCTTTTTTATTCTCAATGACACTGCTCAACTTTGCATTGCATCTTCATGACCTATTAATGCGAATTTTTGTATTTTTAGTACTTTTAGTACTTTTGTATTGAGTTATGGACTCCTATAGAGCAGCTACACACAATAACACACAGACTTTGCAGAATCTGCATCTATTCCATCTGTATTTCCTTGGATTTGTGCTTCACGCCAGAACGGTCTTTTTTTATTTTATTCTATCCATGGCCCGCCTCCAGACACGCCCATTCCGCTGTGATTGGTCACACACCTAACTATGGTTACTAGCAGCTGATGATCCACTGGTTGGAGACCCCTGACTTACCGTGTATGAACTCAGAGTGGTAACGTAACACTGAAGGGATAGTGGTCATTGTCGGGCACACTTTGTCAGGTGGTGTTGTTGCGGTGGAGCTGAGAAGCTAGATGTGAGGGCGCCACGTGGACGCACAGCGTGTCCAAAATTAATGACATCAATGAATTAATGACAGATGAAAATAATTTTCTCTTGCTGGGAATCACCAAATACAATCACTTCTGCCTGAGTTTGTTTCATAAACAAAAGAGCAGAGCTTGGGTAAGGGCAGAAAGTTTATCTGGCTTACAGCTACGCCCATATAAGGAAGTCTGCCCCTCTGTGACATCACAAAGGGACAGTTGTACAATGCTTTTTGAAACTGAGCGTTTTAAGTCATCTCAAACTTCTTTTAAGGCTCACTTCCAAATGCGCAAATTTTATTATCTGAAACTTTGGCATTGTTTAACACGAGAATATAACATTTTAATTCTATTTATAGGTCAGAAAAGTGTAAAAAGAATCATAGGTCCCCTTTAATATATCTGGAGCCTCTTTTCTCTCATTCTAAACTAATATTGCAAATTCACCATTTTTTTTCCTACAAGTCTGGCAAAAGCAGGGGATGTGTGCACTGATGTGTTTTTGCAGACTTGGCTGCTCTGAGTGCTGGTTTCATAAAACAAGTTTATTTCCTGACAGATTTTTCGCTTTAGCATAAATGACTGGGTATTTTTTTTTTGTAAACGTCAGTAGCAAAGCAATTCCATCTCATCCTTTATGTACCACATTTTTCTTAACGCATTCTGTTGAGTGTCCGCTATCCTCGGCTCGCCACAGTTCGACTATTCCGCCCTAAAACAGTGAGTGGTTCTGGCCTGGTTAGTTGGCTCGGAACTTCCGACTTCCTGGCATCCGTTCATGAGTACACAAGCGTGACATTGACTCGCACAGAGAGAGCTCTGAGTTCTCCCGCCGGGTGTGCCCTCCATGGCCCCTTGCCATCGCCACCCCCTCACACACACACACTGGGTGGCACACAGACGCCGCGAAAACCAGATGAAGAAACTCGGATGATGTAACTGAGGGCTTAGGGGTAGACAATGACAGTGATCTCATTGCTGTTGCTCTCCTTTACAATTCAGATGAAAGAGTTTTTGAAATCCCGATGAATAATAGACCCAGTGTACACAATAACATTAAAAACCTTTAAAATATTTAAATTTAAAAAAAAAAAAAATGTAATTGCATTGCAGGATTTGGTGATGTTACCTTATATGAATACTCGATTAGTCTTATTTTGACACATTTTCAGTTGAACACAGCAGACGTATCAAAAGTGGATTACTTTTATTGGCCAGAAATATTTCAATATTGAACAAAGCAAAATTTTATTCTCAATCAGAAATCACTCCACACTCTTTATTGCTCTCTGGTTCTACCATATCTTACTTATTGTGTGGAAATATGGGCTAATAACTATAAAAGCAATCTACACTCGCTAAATGTACTGCAAAAAAAGGTCAGTAAGGATAATTCATAATGCCGCCTACAGAGAACATACTAACTCCTTATTTCTAAAATCACAAATACTTCAACTTGCTGATATAGTTCATCTTCAAACAGCTAAAATAATGCATAAGGCTAAAAATAACCAATTAGCTAAAAATGTCATCCAATACTTAGAGAGGAGAAATATGATCTCAGGGAAGAAGTACATTTTCATATCACCTCGTACTTCGGCAAGTGACTTAAAATAAATTAAATTAAATTAAATTAAATTTCATCAAATTACATTAAATTACATGAAATTACATGAAATTACATGAAATTACATGAAATTACATGAAATTACATTAAATTAAATTAAATTAAATTTCATCAAATTACATTAAATTACATTAAATTAAATTCATTCATTCATTTTCTACCGCTTTTTCCTCACAAGGGCCGCGGGGGGTTAAATTTAATTTAATTTTTAATTTAATTTAATTTAATTTAATTTAATTTAATTTAATTTAATTTAATTTAATTTAATTTAATTTAATTTAATTTAATTTAATTTAATTTAATTTAATTTAATTTAATTTAATTTAATTTAATTTAATTTAATGAACAAAACCTTAAACTATATTAGGAAAGCAGGAAGTGAACAAAGTGAACATTGTAAAAGTACCAGATGGAGGGGTAGGATTTAATAAGCTTTGCTTCTTCCTACTCCTTTTGGACACGTGGAACTGTGAACTGATTATGGGATGCATTCAATTGTAATCTGATGCATGTTCAAATGAAATAAAACCATTACCATTACCATTGTATAAAGTCAACAGCACAATACAAGATTGAACTGTAAAACTAAATATAATGGAACAATTTAGTCAGACAACCCTTCCTTTGTTATGTAAGTGTCCCATCAGCAGCAAATAGCCACCATTTTTCTGAAATGCTGATATGACCAATCAATATTGCTTGCATGTGGACTTGCCTGGTCCGTGTTAAGTAACATACCGACTCATTGACTGGCACCCAGTAGGGGGTGAGGGACTGACCCACTGACAATGAATGTGGGAGCCGATCTGGGTTAATTATTCCCATTCTAATTAAGTTGAAATCGTCCGTCGTGCCTCTCGATATACACATCATACTGTTTATAATTGTTTGCTGTTTGCAATAATATAAGACACAAGATGCCTGTAGTGTGATGGGTCAACTGTCACAAGTGTAGTACCGTACTGCGTGCATATTGCACACATTTTTCCTCACATTGCCGGCGTGACACATTCTTGTTTGTGCCAATTGACTCATTTGTGAAGGAAATAAATAGGAAGTTTTGCCCTTAGTTCACCCCAGTTGGATCAGACATTGAAAATCATTAGTTTCTCCTGCATGCCGGGCTGCTATGAGAACATTTTTTTTTTCCTCCCCGGATACATTCAAATGTTACCCAGCATGATTTGCATTCACTACTTTACCGTGGCACTGCTAGACTTCCCTCATGAATGAAATCACTCTGCATGGTGGATACACGATTAGGTAGTCTGTAAAATTATAGTGTTGGTCCCATACATGATGAAAGAACTGCATGGTGTGATTCTGCTGGTGCTTGCTGGGCTTGTCATGTCGATTGGTTACCCCATCATGAAGGGCAGGATTCGACCGTTCACACTCCCAGTGGGTATTATGAAATGTTTACCTGGTGTAATGAAAGGTTTCTGTGATGCAATGCAACAATTGGACAACTTGGCTTTTAAATTATTGTTTTACTGCTTTTGTTGTTGAGGGTCATAGGGAAGCTGGACCACGGACCACGTGTTGGGGGTCCTCAGTTTTTCTTGGGAGTTCTGTTTCTATGACACGCTGTATGTAATTTGGTATTTGTGCCTAAATTATACCTAAAATAAAACAAACATGTATTTATAAGTTTTTATAATACACTTTTAGACTCTAGAACGCCTGATTCTAACAAAAAATGTGCTATATATATCATTATACTGACAGTTACTATGGTAACCATTATGTCATTGTATGGTCATATCACCTCGTACTTCGGTATGTGACAAAAAATAAAAAATAGACTTTTTTTTTTTTAAAACTATGTTATGAAAGCAGGAAGTGAACAAATGTAACAGTTACTGATTGTAAAAGTACCAGTACTTGTGCCTAAATTATACCTAAAATAAATCAAACATGTATTTATAAGTTTTTATAATACACTTTTAGACTCTAGAACGCCTGATCCTAACAAAAATGTGCTATATATATCACTATATTGACAGTTACTATGGTAACCATTATGTCATTGTATGGTCATATGATCTCATACTTCGGTATGTGACAAAAAATAAAAAATAAATATAAAAAAATTTAAAAAACTATGTTATGAAAGCAGGAAGTGAACAAATATAACAGTTACTGATTGTAAAAGTACCAGTACTTGTGCCTAAATTATACCTAAAATAAAACCAACATGTATTTATATGTTTTTATAATATACTTTTAGACTCTAGAACGCCTGATCCTAACAAAAATGTGCTATATATATCACTATATTGACAGTTACTATGGTAACCATTATGTCATTGTATGGTCATATCACCTCATACTTCGGTATGTGACAAAAAATAAAAAATAAAAATACATTAAAAAAAAATATGTTATGAAAGCAGGAAGTGTACAAATGTAACAGTTACTGATTGTAAAAGTACCAGTACATGTGCCTAAATTATACCTAAAATAAAACAAACATGTATTTATAAGTTTTTATAATACACTTTTAGACTCTAGAACGCCTGATTCTAACAAAAATGTGCTATATATATCATTAGACTGACAGTTACTATGGTAACCATTATGTCATTGTATGGTCATATCACCTTGTACTTCGGTATGTGACAAAAAATAAAAAATAAAAATAAAAAAATTAAACAAAATATGTTATGAAAGCAGGAAGTGAACAAATGTAACAGTTACTGATTGTAAAAGTACCAGATGGAGGGGTAGGATTTAATAAGCTTTGCTTCTTTCTACTTTTTTTGGACATGTGGAACTGTGAACTGATTATGGGATGCGCTCCATTGTAATCTGATGCATGTTCAAATGAAATAAAACCATTACCATTACCGTTACCATTACCATTACCATGTATCAATACATCTTTTATACAGTTTTTACCTGTCAATCCACGCCCCCTTCCGGTGCTACCAGCTGGATAATTCACTTGATACGGAAAATATCTTGTTAATATTTTATAATTATCCACTACGGACCCCACGATGACCCCCATTACATTTTTACTTATGGGTCTCCAGGATGGTATTTAGCATTTTAATTATTCCAAGGCAGTATAGTGTAGGTGAATGGACGCTACCAAGGCTTAATTAACCCTGACCTCGGTTGTCAGGGCATCAGAGAGACCTGTGAGGCAATGAAGCAGTGAACTGTAGAAGACAGGAGGCTCGGTCTTGAACATCGTTGCAGCCCAGTAGTATCATACAATGCTGGACCTGACGTCTTGGTGTCTTTTCTGTTTCAACCTTTGTTTCACACACGGTTTCACAGCTTCTTTGTCCTGACGGCTGATGGCGAGATGTACCACAGAGTCAGAGGGAAGTGATGGTAGTGATTAAGTACCAATTTGTACATGCAGAGGTCAGGCTGTAAGGCTATTAAACCATGCATCATGTGAAAATCTAATGCACATGATAATTTGATCTGTTTTTAATTCCTTTTATGATCCATATTTCTTTTTAACAACATATATAGTGTGTGTAGGCTCTAGCATACCCGCGACCTTAATGAGGATAAGTGGCATAGAAACTAGATGGATGGATGGATATACTGTGTATATTATTATATATTATGTATATTACTAGGCTGCACGATGGTTGAGTGGTTAGCGCACAGGCCTCACGGCTCGGAGACCCGAGTTCAATTCCACCCTCTGCCATCTCTGTCACTATTCACTATACAGTGCAGTTGTTTTTATTTTAATTTTTAATTAATTTTTTATTAATTTAATTAATTTTTTATTAATTAATTTTAATTAATTTTGTTATTAATTTTTTTATCAATTATTTTTAATTAATTTTGTTATTATTTTTTTATTAATTAAATTTTTTACACGTCAAACGGTATGGTGTAATTTCGAATATAAATGTGTTCCTCGCGGGCGGCACGGCGGTCGGGTGGTTAACGTGCAGACCTCACAGCTAGGAGACCAGGGTTCAATTCCACTCTCGGAATTTGCATGTTTTCCCCGTGCATGCGTGGGTTTTCTCCGGGTACTCCGGTTTCCTCCCACATTCCAAAAACATGCTAGGTTAATTAGCGACTCCAAATTGTCCATAGGTATGAATGTGAGTGTGAATGGTTGTTTGTCTATATGTGCCCTGTGATTGGCTGGCCACCAGTCCAGGGTGTACCCCGCCTTACGCCCGAAGACAGCTGGGATAGGCTCCAGCACCCCCGCGACCCTCGTGAGGAAAAGCGGTAGAAAATGAATGAATGAATATTACTAGGCTGCACGGTGGGCGAGTGGTTTGCATGAATATTACTAGGCTGCACGGTGGTCGAGTGGTTAGCGCACAGGCCTCACAGCTAGGAGACCCGAGTTCAATTCCACCCTCGGCCATCTCTGTGTGGAGTTTGCATGTTCTCCCCGTGCATGCGTGGGTTTTGCGTGGGCGACTCCAAATTGTCCATAGGTATGAATGTGAGTGTGAATGGTTGTTTGTCTATACTATGTGCCCTGTGATTGGCTGGCCACCAGTACAGCGTGTACCCCGCCTTTTCGCGGGGTCTGGGACGAAAACTTCAGATTTTTTTTTTAAAGGCTTCAAGGACCATGTGCCTTTGCTTCGACATGCTGGGTATTATTATTATTTTTTAAGATGTAAAGATGGCGACTTCATGTTGGACACAACTGGCAAGCAGACAGACAAAATCTCTCAGGACGCCATGTTTCTATTCAGAAAACACACAAAACAGCCGCTTGCGGAAAGCCCTCCGAGGTTCCGTCTAATCCTGCTCCAACTCTCCCGACGGCCCTCAAAGCTATAGTTCAATCATGAAAAGCAAGAGCAATCCACACAAGCCGGAGTGTACGTCACGGAGGGGTTAGCGGTCTGCGTTTGTTTCCGTGATGAATGAAAGCTTAGCCGCGTACGGTGGGGTCACGCACTGGTGCTGATTCATTGTTCTGACATTTTGGTATTTGCATTTTTACTGGTCTATTCTCATTAAAGAGGACATTTTCACATTTCATCGCCCCTTGTTGTAGTGAAAGCGTGTATGCTTGTAAAGCTTGTGATACAAACAATAAATCAGCGTGTTTGTTGCATCCCAATAGTACAAAGTAACAACTCTACATAGAACAATAGTACGTCTGAAAATAATGTGCTTAAAGGCTAATTCTGTTAAATTTGGGCAATTAAATAATTCCCTTATTTACCATAAATTATCATATGAGTTGACCGTGTTGTATTTGGAAAAAAAAACCAAATGAAACATTCATCGTGAAATGAATACAGTGGAACCGTACTCCGGTTTCCTCCCACATTCCAAAAACATGCTAGGTTAATTAGCCACTCCAAATTGTCCATAGGTATGAATGTGAGTGTGAATGGTTGTTTGTCTATATGTGCCCTGTGATTGGCTGGCCACCAGTCCGGGGTGTACCCCGCCTCTCGTTCGAAGACAGCTGGGATAGGCTCCAGCACCCCTGTGACTCTCGTGAGGATAAGCGGTAGAAAATGAATGAATGTCTCCAAATGATATTAATACAAAAAAATAATAATAACATGAAAAATAACAGCACGCAGGCCACACAGCTCAGAGACTCAGGTTCGATTACCCGCTCGGGCATCTCTGTGTGGAGTTCGCATGTTCTCACTGTGGGTTTTCTCCGGGTACTCCGGTTTCCTCCCACATTCCAAAAACATGCTAGGTTAATTAGCGACTCCAAATTGTCCATAGGTATGAATGTGAGTGTGAATGGTTGTTTGTCTATATGTGCCCTGTGATTGGCTGGCCACCAGTCCGGGGTGTACCCTGCCTCTTGTTCGAAGACAGCTGGGATAGGCTCCAGTTACCGTGACCCTAGTGAGGATAAGCGATAGAAAACGAATTAATATTGATTATCGACAATAATTAGTAGCAGAATTTTTTTTGCAACATATTTGACTCATATTTGGTGTTGAATTGGAAGTTATTATTATTATTGTTCGGATTGTTGCATACTATGTCTGAATGTGTGGCCCTGAACGGACTAAGAGGTATGAAGTGGATGGATTGATTGTCCCCTCTTTATCTCTTCATTTATCATTTTAAGTTTTTCAGATATGAGTGTCTGTTTGTGAATTGTAGCAATCGTAGCTTGAGTACAATTGGTCTTGTCAATATTGATGCCTTTGAGTTCTGATAATACCCATGCACCCCGTTTTGCCTCGCTGTATGATGTCATTGTTTCAGTGAACGAGATGTTGGAGGGTAGAACCTCACCACAGATTCCCACAGTTGGACATCACCAATAAATCAGGAAGAAAAATATCTTTCTCCTTACTTTTCTGTTTGCACTCAACATGTACCTGCTGTGTTGCCTTTGCCGTGTATTCCGAATAAACACACGAGCAGACGACGTGGATGTGTTCACGCTCTCCTGCATGACAATTTGTTAGCGTCCGTGTGCCCGCGCTGCGCCTCTGTCCACCCTCTGCCCACTTGACCTGGTTTCTGGTGCCAAATGCCGGTCTGGTCAGGGGGTGGGGAGTGTGCCCCCGCATTCATGAGCGGTGCGCGTTTGACAGAACCAGTTCATCATCAGTCCATGTGATGGATGCCTCGCCTTGGAGAGGAGGTGGTTGGAGGTTGCTCAGGACTGGGATGTTTTTTTTTGTTTGTGTGAGCATATATGTTACTATTCCTGAGGGAATGACTTCATTTCCTTCACCCAAAAAATAACATGATGACTTTTTGCGTACCTGATGGTCTTTTTGTCTGTTCCATATTTAATATGAAATAATGATTAAATTACTATGTATGAATAATCTCATTCTTATATTGTTAAATATATTATATTATTAATATATTAAATAAATTGTTATATATTTATTATTTATTATTTATTTATTATTATTATTATTATTATTATTATTATTATTATTATTATTATTATTATTATTATTATTATTATTATTATTATTATTATTATTATTATTATTATTATTATTATTATTATTATTATTATTATTATTATTATTATTATTATTATATTATACAATAAATTTCCATGTGTTAGTATTACTCATGTTCATTGCCCTGTTCATTAGTTGGTGCACGTGAATGAATACTAGTTCCTCATGGCTGGAGATGATTTAGTGACGTCCACAGGCATCCCTTTCCGCCTAGTTGGTGACTGGTGGTATTCATGTCCTCCTCTGATACATCCCAGATTTGTTCCATTTGAATTGTGTTGTGATTAATATTGCCGGCCCACATATTATCATCCTTATTATCATCCTTTAACCCCCACCACAGTCCGAAATGTGAGCGCTGCTGGCGTATTGTCTTGAACAATAAGGATCATGTGCATGTTTATGAACTATATGCAGCATTGCAACATGTACGTATTTATTTGCACTTCTTTTGCCATGCATCCATTTTCCTTTTTTTAATCCCAGTCCGGACCTGGTCTTTGGCTGTCAAATCCGGTTCTAGTTTCCATCTCTGAATTAGGAAATACCTTGCTCAAATTCTATGTTATTTGTGTGGGGTTTTCTCCAGGTACTCCGGTTTCCTCCCACATTCCAAAAACATGCTAGGTTAACTGTCCATAGGTATGAATGTGAGTGTGAAGAAGCTGGTATAGGCTCAGGAAGGAAGGAAGGAAGGAAGGAAGGAAGGAAGGAAGGAAGGGAGGGAGGGAGGGAGGGAGGGAGGGAGGGAGGGAGGGAGGGAGGAAGGAAGGAAGGAAGGAAGGAAGGAAGGAAGGAAGGAAGGAAGGAAGGAAGGAAGGAAGGAAGGAAGGAAGGAAGGAAGGAAGGAATTATTTTGACCCTAATATGTATAAAGATTGAATGTGAGTGTGAATGGTTGTTTGTCTATATGTGCCCTGTGATTGGCTGGCCACCAGTCCAGGGTGTACCCCGCCTCTCGCCCGAAGACAGCTGGGATAGGCTCCAGCACCCCCGCGACCCTCGTGAGGAAAAGCGGTAGAAAATGAATGAATGAATGAATGTATAAAGATTCATACACTGATTTAAACACAGCATTTACTAAATCTGGCTGCATGGTGGTCGAGTGATTAGTACGCAGGCCACAACAGCTAGGATACCCGAGTTCAATTCCACCCTCGGCCATCTCTGTGTGGAGTTTGCATGTTCTCCCCGTGCATGCGTGGGTTTTCTACGGGTACTCCAGTTTCCTCCCACATTCCAAAAACATGCTAGGTTAATTAGCGACTCCAAATTGTCCATAGGTATGAATGTGAGTGTGAATGGTTGTTTGTCTATATGTGCCCTGTGATTGGCTGGCCACCAGTCCAGGGTGTACCTCGCCTCTCGCCCAAAGACAGCGACCTTCATGAGGAAAAGCAGTAGAAAATAAATGAATGAATGTTATTTGTGTGGAAGAAGGAAATAACGTTGCTATATTTCAATGATGTGACGTTCTCTGAGCATGTTTGAGCGCTTGAATCCCTCCATTGAATAATACATGAGTTTGACTGGCGAAATTCAAGCATTTGGAGGAGAAAGTGTTCAATTTGGTGCTTTGGCGCGTTTTAGGATTGATTTGCCTCTGTGGAGGTCTTGCGCTCTACTGAGTTGTGATTGCGGTTCCCTCCTGCTACATTAATTTCAAAATTTATTGTCCTGCTGTTTGGTAAAAAAAAAAAAAGCAAAATGTTGCTTTATATTGTATATTGGTTTATTTTTGTTTTTAATCTTCTCATATTTAACTAGTCATCCTTGTTTTTTTTTTTTTACGCCTCCTTCAGTCACAAAAGAACAACTTTACGACTTATCTGTGCTTAGCGTGCAAACATCCATTCGCCGCCGCTATTCTTGCCGTTCTTCTGAACACTACTCCCTTTTCCTCTTTTTTCCAATTTCCTCTGCTCAAATGAGATGTTGTGCGCAATGGAGAGTGTGCACTTTCCTTATCAGCGGCTCCTGTGTGGGTATTAGGCGGAGGAAATAGGTCTGTAATGAAAGTGAGAGCACCGCTGTGCAACGCACACACACACACACACACACACACACACACACAAGCCAGGTTTGTAAGCATTTGTGTGTGCAGGCTGCAGAGTGACTGAATAAGGTCGTCCTCGTTCTTGTCTCATCACTTTTGCAACGTTTCTCTTGTCGTCCTGTCTGGCCACCTCACTCGCTTCTTTTTCCGTCTCCTAACATCCACTCGTTTCTGTTCCTCAGTTTGTCTTTGTTTCTCAAAGCTGAAGCCATTCCACCCGTGCTCGGCTTGTGTGATCTAAATTTGTCATGTTAAAATGTGCATCAGCAACACGCTTCTAATTTTCTTCCTAATTTCTTTTGAACAAATCCGCCTCGCTGCAGTAATTCCGGTTGTCGTTTGCGGAAGGAACATCGTTTCGCTAATATTATTGCTCATTATTTGAGATTAGCTTGAGATGTGTTCTTGATCACGTACCAGGTAATGGGAGTTACAGTGGCGACATTAGGGCTATTTTAGGGGGGGGCTTCAGCTCCCCTAAAATAAAATAGCCCCCCCTAAATAATATTTTAATATTTAATATTTAATATTTTATTTTAATAATATTTTTTATTGATTTTTTTTACAAAAAAATCTCTGAATGGGAGTTACAGTGGCGACATTAGGCCTATTTTAGGGGGGCTTCAGCTCCCCTAAAATAAAATACCCCCCCTAAATAATATTTTAATATTTAATATTTCCTATTTTATTTTAATCATATTTTTTATTGATTTTTTTACAAAAAAAACTTTGAATGGGAGTTACAGTGGCGACATTGGGCCTATTTTAGGGGGGCTTCAGCCCCCCTAAAATAAAATACCCCCCCTAAATAATATTTTAATATTTAATATTTAATATTTTATTTTAATAATATTTTTTATTGATTTTTTTACAAAAAAATCTCTGAATGGGAGTTACAGTGGCGACATTAGGCCTATTTTAGGGGGGCTTCAGCTCCCCTAAAATGAAATAACCCCCCTAAATAATATTTTAATATTTAATATTTCCTATTTTATTTTAATCATATTTTTTATTGATTTTTTTACAAAGAAAACTTTGAATGGGAGTTACAGTGGCGACATTGGGCCTATTTTAGGGGGGCTTCAGCCCCCCTAAAATAAAATAACCCCCCTAAATAATATTTTAATATTTAATATTTCCTATTTTATTTTAATCATATTTTTTATTGATTTTTTTTTTACAAAAGAAACTTTGAATGGGAGTTACAGTGGCAACATTGGGCCTATTTTAGGGGGGCTTCAGCTCCTCTAAAATAAAATACCCCCCTAAATAATATTTTAATATTCAATATTTAATATTTTATTTTAATAATATTTTTTATTGATTTTTTTTCAAAAAATCTCTGAATGGGAGTTACAGTGGCGACATTAGGGCTATTTTAGGGGGGGCTTCAGCTCCCCTAAAATAAAATACCCCCCTAAATAATATTTTAATATTTAATATTTAATATTATATTTTAATAATATTTTTTATTGATTTTTTAAACAAAAAAAATCTCTGACAAATTTCATATAATAGGGCAAAAGCAGGCTAATAAGCAAGCCAATAAGCAGGCTAATACTAGCCTACTACTACTACTAGTAGCAGTAGTAATAATAGAAAAATAAGAAGTATAATAATAAGAATAATGATGATAGTAATAATAATAGTAATAATAATAATAGGCTAATTAATAATATAATAATGATTATTATACTCTACTAAATCTGTCCAAAAGTGGGAAAGTTATATCCTGGTTCTTGGTATTTGTTTTTTGGATATTTTAATTAAAAAAAAATATCCTATGCATCTCCAGGGGGCTAAGCCCCCCCGTCCTCAGAACCTAGTGATGCCCCACTTGACCAGTGCTAACCACTTGACCGCCGTGCAGCCCCAACCAAAATCAATACAAATAAAAATACCTATATAAATATAAACGTAAACATGTTCGAAAAGGGAGTGGGAAGAAGTCAAGACTTATCTAGTCCCACATCCCTAACCACCCAGATTCCAACCTCATCCCAACAAAATATATATTATTCCTTGTCTACACAGAATAAAAACCCCACATCCAACCACCCGCACCCAGCTTGAGGCACCCAACGACGTGCCAGTCACCACACCAGTCATCACAAGCTAACATGGATATAAAAACGTCACTGTTATTGTATTGTTTCAGTGAGTTTCAGTGTTAAGGTTATAAAAGGTCTTTGTAAATGCAGTGTTTTGCCTTAAGTGTCGTCACTGGCCCCCGGACATTGTTGTCCACCTCCACAAGGTTCAGTGTGGTCTGTTTTATCCGATCCCATCCTCATGCATAGCAGATGTGTTAACAACCGCATCTGTGTGCAACCTTGCATTTGTTTCCCACACTGTTGTGTTGTCTAGCATGACAAATGAATATGTCTCGCCGGCGCGGGATGTAACGCGTGTGACTCCCTTCGAGCTTCAGAGCAGAATTTGTTTTTGTGTCTTTGTTTCCATACGAGAAATCCCAATTATCACTGGACCCTTCTCATAGGTTGACAGCTTACTTGCTTTGTTGTTGTGAGTCTGCGGGAGAGTTCATTGGCTGTGTAAGCGTGCCTAATCAGTAAATGATTTTACTTATGAAGTGGTTACCCTGTGAGCCACTGATCAGCAGACAATGCATTTTAAGTGCAAATAAAGTTTTGTTTTTAAATCAAGAAACTTAATGAACATTATTGATTTTAGAGATGTCTGATCCCTTAAAGGGGACCTACTATGCTTTTTCTACTTTTCTGACCGATAAATGTAGTTAGAATGTTGTATTCTCTTGATAAACGATGCCAAAGTTTCAGATAATGAGGTTTGCACATTTGGAAGAAGATTGGTATGGCTCAAAACGCTCAGTTTCAGAGGCTGTTGTAAAGCTGTCCTTTTGTGATGTCACAAAGGAGCTGACTTTCTTATGGGCGTGGCTGTGGGTGAGATGTCCCTAAAGCTCTGCTTTTCATTTGTCAGCGGCAACTGTTTTTGTGAACATGAAGGTGAAATATGAAATAATAATATACATATAATATATATAACAGATGTCTGGTAGTCCCCCCCCGAAAACATGTAACGATCTCATTTCCACTGCCGTTATTCTGCTAAGATTGTCTGCGGTTAGTTAGCCACATTAGTTAGCCCTCACGTCCAGCTTCTGAGCTCCACTGCACCAACGTTGCCTCTGACAAAGTGTGTCCGACAATGTGTGCTCCTCCTCAGGCATTCAACGTTGGAGGCAGCGCCACATGTCCGGGTTCTCCAGTCAGTAGTTCCTAAACACTTTTCAATTAGCTCTCCATAGACTTTATTCATTTGTAGTTAGGAAATACTTTGCGCGTGGGACCAATCACTGTGGAGTGGGCTTGGGGTGGAATAAATTAAAACAGACCGTTTGGCGGGAAAACACAAATCCAAGGAAATACAGCTGGAATAGGTGAAGATTCTGGAAGATCTACAAAGTTTTTCTGTGCGGGTTATTGTGTGTCGCTGCTCTATAGGCCACAACTCAATACAAAGGGTCAAAAAATAAGCGTATTAGGTCCTTTTTCAAAAATACATTTAGCATATATTCAACTACTATCACAGTAAATCATCTTAGATCTGCAACAATTAATCAATGACTAGATTAAATAGTTGATTCTCTAGTTAATCAACAACTATTTTGGTATTTGATGAATGATTATTTGGTTTATAAATGTAAAACATGAAACCAGACCCATTATTTTTTATTTACGGGTTTCATGGTTAATAAAGTTAATTTTCTGGGGGGGGGGGTTAAGGATCCAGGTAACTTTTAATGCATGTTTTTAAATGTGGGAAGAAACCAGAAAAGATGCAAAGGTTCGAGCCAAAATATGAATCCAGAACCAAGCCAATAACGTGCCGCATAATTTGATGTTATGAGAACCCCCCCCCCCCCCCATGAAGTCTTACATTAAACCCAATGAGAGATCGGTTTAACCCTTTTATCATTTTCTTCATGTAACTTTGACTCTGACTACAAACAGTATCTGGACCATTGACGGATAGAATAAAATAAAACTCTTCCCTCAATATTTGACTTGACAGATTTTTTTTTTTTTTTCGTACAAATCATGTTTATATCTTTCTCTGAAAATGCAAGATATTATTATTTCATTCAAACCATCCATTTCATTTCAACAAGCAATTAACGTCTGGAATGGAAAACCAAAATAGAGCATGAGGGGAACTAATTGGATGATTAGAGGAAGTCAGCATGGGGGGGGGTGTAGTAACAGAACAAAATACAGAAAACACAGACACAAGGCAGGAAATATAGGTACACTGCAACAATCCATATTTTTCATATTTAATATACATACATTTAAGTAGGCTTTTTTCAATAGTAATGCTACTTTTGCATTAATAACCACTACAGTATACTTTTTAGCAGGAGTACAGTACCCTGATGTCTTACGGTCCACTTTTGTTCCTTCCGATTTTTCTTGCAACAACACTGCATTACCACAGACTTGTGTAATTACGCAGAAATTCTTCATAACTGATACATTTTACTACAAAAACAAACCCGAATGTATTGCTAGATTCTTGTGACTAGGATTAGTCACATGATTGCGTGCATGCATGCATGCGATGCATGAAATTTTCTTTACCAGAATGAGATTTTACTGTGATAAGTAAGATTCAATATTAATAAATGCAACATTTTGGTAGTTAGATCATAGAAAACCTGTTTATGACATTATAAATACAATTTTACAATGATTAGAGCCCTCTAGATATGAAATAACACCCCTATAATTATCTTTACATTATTATTTTTAATTTACATCACATTGCTCAACTGATGCTTATCCTCATGAGGGTCGTGGGGGTGTGCTGGAGCCTATCCCAGCCGACTTAATTCCCGGGCCGCATAATTCACAGGCCACCAGTCCAGGGTGTAGACAGCTGGGATAGGCTCCAGCACCCCATGCGACCCTCGTGAGGATAAGCGGTAGAAAATGAATGAATGAATGGAACGGCGGCACGGCGGTCCAGTGGTTAGCGCACAGGGCTCACAGCTAGGTGACCCGAGTTCAATTCCACCTGTGTAAAGTTTGCATGTTTCCTCCCACATTCCAAAAACATGCTAGGTTCATTGGCGACTCCAAATTGTCCATAGGTATGAATGTGAGTGTGAATGGTTGTTTGTCTATATGTGCCCTGTGATTGGCTGGCGATCAGTCCAGGGTGTACCTTTCGCCCAAAGACAGCTGGGATAGCCTCCAGCCCCCCCCCCCCCCCCCCCCCCCCGCGACCCTCTTGAGGATAAGCGGTAGAAAATGAATGAATGAATTATGCATAACACTTCCTGTCTTTCAATGTTAATGCACACCCCTACTGACTAAATAAATATGATTTACAAATCATATAAAAAATAATTAAAAATTATTTAAAAATTATAAAAAAATATATTTATATATATATAAATTATTTATAATTAATTAATTTAATTAATTTATATATTTATACTGACTAGCTAAACTAAAGACTGTCACTAAAACACTTACTTCTGGTGGTCAGCCAGAAGTAACGAGCGTAGATACATTAGAACCACTCTGTGATGAAGAGTGCAGACAAGTTGCGTTTTGACCCGACAAACGAGATATGTGTTAATAACTTAATATGTAGTTCCAATAATTCCTCACACACTTTCACCTCCATATTTTATTGTGTTATTATTATTATTCATCGTAGCATTCATGGCATAATTCACAGTTTGTCGCGTGCACGCGATACAGCTTTTCTCTCCAAATGTGATATTGAGATTACGTTTTACTTTTAACGAGAGACACTCCTATACGATACCGATGAAGATGAGGTAATGTTGATGAAGTATCCCAACGTGGGCGTGCGTGACTTGTCGCATGCGGTGAGCATCACAAAGGACCAATGCACCTGTCTCATCCTACCATTTGTGCTCATTACTGTTAAGGAGGTTGCCAAGCAGTGACACATACATGGCATAAAGTAATTATTTCCACACCCCACTTTGACACATTATCTGGACTGTGGGTGCTTCAAAGGCCATGTAAGGCAGCCAGGTATCTGTTCCATCAGGCAAATTAAAACCATGTTGTTTCACCCCATTTTTGCTCAGCCTATGTGTCTTCTTCCTTCACAATGGAAGTAGAGTTTTTACAATGGCTTCCAAATTACTGACAAACATGCTGTTTTTTTTAATCTTTTTTTTGTGTTTGGTAGGACTTTTTATTTGTTGCTGTAGTTTTAGAACGGGGAACTTGACTAAATATGTGACAGCTCCTGCAGTTTGGTAATGGTAATGGTAATGGTAATGGTTTTATTTCATTTGAACATGCATCAGATTACAATTGAATGCATCACATAATCAGTTCAGAGTTCCACATGTCCGAAAGGAGTAGGAAGAAGCAAAACTTATTAAATCCTACCCCTCCACTTTTACTTTTACAATCAGTAACTGTTACATTTGTTCACTTCCTGCTTTCATAATATAGTTTAGGTTTTTTTTTTTGTTTTTTTTTTTTTTTGTCCCGTACCGAAGTACAAGGTGATATGACCATACAATAACATAATGGGTACCATAGTAACTGTCAATCTAGTAATACTATAGTAATAATAATATAGTAATAAATTCAAGTTTAATGGTAATGGTTTTATTTCATTTGAACATGCATCAGATTACAATTGAGTGCATCCCATAATCAGTTCCCAGTTCCACATGTCCAAAAGGAGTAGGAAGAAGCAAAGCTTATTAAATCCTACCCCTCCATCTGGTACTTTTACAATCAGTAACTGTTACATTTGTTCACTTCCTGCTTTCTATAATACAGTTTAAGGTTTTGTATTTTATTTTTTTTAATTAATTATTTTTTTTTTAAAATAATGCACCTCGTACCGTTTGAGGTTCATTTCCAAGCAAAATAAAAATAGTGCTGCAATTTGCTTTTATTCTAATCAGACCTGAATTTATTCAATACTTTTGACGAGACTTCTTGTTTCTTTGCTATCATTATCAGTCCCTGTTGAAATTCATAGACTAGCTTTCTCCATTTTTGCATGTAACACCTCACCTCGTTGGGTGCACGCCTTTTGTGTGCTGAATGTGTCTCTAACGTGATGCGTTGGGTCTTTGTGTGTGTGTGTGTGTGTGTGTGTGTGTGTGTGTGTGCGTGTGTGTCCTATAGCTGAACCTGCTTCCACACTTTTCATTTTCAAAGTGTCATAGAGGTGTCGATCAATGCTGTGCTTTCTTGTTCATGACCAGCCTGTGTTGTCACCGGAGGGTACAAATAGGAACACCTATGAATAATTGATGGCGAACAGGATTTGCGTGTTAGGATTATTTTCAGTTAACGGGGTAAACAGTAAACTAGATACAAAATGCAAACAATTGCAGCAAGACTGCATGAATTCATTGCAGGCCAAATGTTGCTTATTGGGCTGATTCAGTCAACTCAAAGCAACAAATGATGCTCTGCATCAGTGATTTCCAAAGTGCGGGTCGCGGCCCCCTGGTGGGCCGTGGTGGTACTGCAGGTGGGCCATGAGCGGCTATTAAAAATATGGTTTATTATTTATTTTTTATTATTTATTATTAAAATATTCTTTATTAAATGTGATTTTTTGCAAATATATATATACATATTTTATTGAAAATATTTTATGCACGATTAAAAACATTTTTAATATTTTTTATATATTTTTAAATATATTATATATATTTTTATAACCTATAAAAATAAAAATAAAAATAAATAAAAATAGACCCAAGTAATAACCTATTGAGTCTTATTGACCTGTCACAACATTTTCGGAACCTTATACAGTTTATGATTGGAACGTAGCTCTCTGGTCATCATGCCAGACTTGAATGCAGTTATGAAAAGTATGAGAATTAATTCTAATCTTGTGTGTACACCACAGATTAAAAGTTTGGACTTCTTTCATCCCCCTGTTTTCATTTCAATCCTGAATCTTAAAAATAAAAATAAAAATAAAAATAAAAATAAAAATAAAAATAAAAATAAAAATAAAAATAAAAATAAAAATAAAAATAAAAATAAAAATAAAAATAAAAATAGTAGTAGTAGTAGTAATAATAATAATAATAATGATAAGTAATAATAATAAAATTATTATTATTAAGTTAAGTGCTCTGAGTACTGTTTATAGGACAAAGGTGGGCCCCGGACATTTTTTTTTAGATTTTCAAGTGGACCCTGACTTGGTAAAGTTTAGGAACGCCTGCTCTACATGTTGGGAATATGCCTTTACCAACAAATAAATTCCCGATTTGTTCCCGAGAGGTAGATTCTTGTGTCTTCCCCATCTTGGCTGCTGACACCAAGGATCTGGTCACATTGCAATTCACTGATCCCTGATAACAAGAAGATGATGTGCTGAAAGGCATGTGACATGAAGATATAGGTGGGCGGGGGGAGGGGTGGAGGGGGGGGGGGGGGGGGGGTTGGTTGTCATTACTGACCCCTAGATGAAACGAAGCCGAGCTGGTCACCGGACTGCCGCTGATGAAGAGAGTGGCGGTCATAAATAGCAATGGCGAGGTGGTTTGTCATCGTGCACGGTCCAAGCCAGGGGAACAGAGACTCCTATGAGAAGGGAATTCATCACTGTGTGGTGATAAGACAAGGCTATTATTGTTTCTGTCCTCTTTCACCCCCCCCACCCCCATTCGACTTTCTTTCTCTTTGTATGCAGCACATCAGGTCCTTCTTTTCTCTCCTTCGCGTCTTTCCCATGTCGTCCTTTCCTCTCTCTGTGTGTACTCTTATCTGGTATTTTTATGCTATAAACCAGGGGTCTCAAACTCAATTTACCTGGGGGCCACTGGAGCTAGGGTCTGGGCAAGGCTGGGCCGCATCAGGTTTTCCAAAAAAAAAAAAAAAAATTATTAAAAATAGAAAAATATACAAAGTTTTTCAGTGCTTTGGTTCCGATTTTCTACAAGAAAAGCTCTGATAAAACATTCCACTGTTCTCTAATATCTTCATTTTTATTTTTCTGCACAAAATAAGATGAAAAATAAATAAACAAATAAAGAAATCAGTAATAAATAAATATAATAATAATAATAAAACGGCAAATAATAAAAATTTAAGAAACCACATATAGTTGGTGGGTAGACAAATTATTTTTTTCAGATTAAAATGAACAAAGCATTATTAGAGCCCTGTAGACATGACAAAACACGACTATAGTCACATTTATACTCTTTTTATTTACAACATATTGCGCAACTGCAGGGTCTTGAGACACATGCTAACTCGCAAACTAGAGAGCTAGCGACCTAAACGGTAGCCTTCAAGTTATTTCCTTTAAACTTAAATAGCCAAAAACCTACCACTTCCACACGGATAGGGAGGATAACTATTAACAGTTATTTAACCTTTAACATGAACATTAATCAAACGTAATAATTTTCTCTGGGTACATGATACCATACAGCATCCATATCAAACTTGCTCGGGATGCACTAACATCCTCAAACACGCGGCCCGCGGGCCAAATGTGGACACTAGTTTGCTGTTTGCTTTTTTTTTGTCCTCTTATTCTCACCTTTCTTTTTTCCCTTTATCCCTCTCTCTTAAGCACAGAAGTGATATGATCTGCAATGTAATGACTCTTCTGGATAATGATCAGATAGACGGTAAAGGATAATAACCTCACCACGGTCCTGCAAGGAAACAATACTTTGCTATTAATGGGTTGCGGGGAATATGATTGAGGATGGAGTGTATGGAGGACCAAAACTGCCAAAATAATAAATAAATAAATAAATAAATAAAAGTGAAAATAAAAACAAAAATGAAAAAAAAATTTAAATACACAAAAATAAATATAAATGGAAATAAAAACAAAAAAAAATATCTACATAAATAAATAAATAAAAGCGAAAATAAATACAAAAATAAAAAACAAGATTCAAAAATTAAAAATAAATACAAAAATAAATATATAAATAGAATTGTATGTATATATTTTTTTATTTTTGTTTTTATTTCCATTTATATTAATTTTTTTTGTATTTAATTTTTTGATTTTTTTTTTCATTTTTGTTTTTATTTTCACTTTTATTTATTTATTTATTTATTATTTTGGCAGTTTTGGTCCTCCATAATGATGGGGAAAAAAGTGAGAATAAATGAGTTTACACGGAGGCTGGTGGTTTTAGGAAGTACAAATTGACAAAAGAAAAGAAGTACAGCAAGAATGTTAAAACCACACGGCAAGACAGTAAGGGAGCGGGAGGGATGTAAACAGAGGAAGGTTATTTGGGGTTCAATTTTGTCTTAAGTGTTTTGAGCCTTTGCTGTTATTATACGTCTCTATCTCCGAGTCTCCGTTTTTCCTTCCATATTCTGCCACCTATCACTTCTTTGTTGTCGCTCCCATAAGAACCACGTTTTACCATTTTGCAACAGATATACTTTAGTACCGCGGGACCTAAATATGGCGCTCCGCTTTAAAGTATACCTATGTTGTCACGACGTAGGCTCTTGCAGACGCCGCCGGCTGCCTTCCAACTGACTCCCAGCGCGCCGTCTGGGCTGTCAGGAGTTCACAAGATGGATGAATTATCACGCAAAGGTCGCCGCCGGCGCCCTCACCTCATTTGGATACTCCATTTTGCATGGCGTGCCAGCACAACATCCCATACAACGCCACCAAACTCATCAGCTTTGTTTTTGTGTTTGTAAATGTATGCAAATGAGCAAGAGGGGCTTGGAGAAGCGTGCAGCCTCTTTTGTGCTCCCACTTAATGCTTCCCCCGTGACACATGAGCAGCGATAGCAGTTGTAGGCTCCTTATCGCCGCTGCTGGGATTGGAGCAGCGTCCTCCTCCGGGTGTCACTCGGTTTTGCTTTGTGCTTTGTGTTCACACAGTACATCCATGCACTTGCTTGTGGACTCACAAATAACACCTCAGAGCTTTATTTGCCCGGTTCTTCCATCCTTGTCCGTGTGGTTTTAGATATTGTAGAAGTCATGGGGAGTTCTAGCATTTTCCCTGTGTTGTCTCTATGGCAACTGGAAGGATGGCAGCTGAAAAGGACCTTTTAGCCCTTAAGACTTCCTGTGGTGCTTTCTTGTTTCGGATAATTCTACCATGAAAAGATATAGAACATTCTTATAAAACGGTGGTCTCTTGCAACTGAACCGCCGTCTGTTTCTTGAGGGCGTATGACTTTCAATTTGTTCTTTAGGATTTTGAATGGATGATGTATTTACCAAATATAGTGTCAAGGGTCATTGGACCTTTAGACATTTAATGAATAATAAATAATAATTGAATGAATAATTCAATAAAATAATTTTAATTTAAAAAATAATTATATTATTAATTATTTTTCAAAAAAGTTTTTTTTAATTATAATAATAATTATTAGAATTTTATATAAATTCTTGTGATTAAAATTATTAGTTTAATTATAATTTTAATGAATAAAATAATTTATAATTATAATTATAAATTATATTATAAAATTATATTATTATATATATTATAATATATTATTAAAATTAAATTAAATTACATTAATATATTATAAATTATAATTTTAAAATAATTTATAATTATAAATTATTTTATTAATTATTATTAATTCTTTCTATTAATATTATCATTATTTCTCACAATTTATTATTATTATTTCTCAATTTGTTTATTTTTTAAATATGATAATAATTATTATAATTATGAATTTTTATATATTTTTGTAATTACAATTATTATTTTAAATATAATTATAGTTAATAAAACAATTTATAATTATAATTATAAATTATATTATAAAATATTATATTATTATAATATTATATTATAAATTATTAAAGGTAAATTAAATTATTATATTATAAATTATAATTATAAAATAATTCATAATTACAAATTATTTTATTAATTATTATTAATTATTATTAATAATTTTAATCATTAAAAAAATTATAATTATATTTTTAATAATATAATTATTAATTATTATTAATTCTTTCTAATAATTATTACAATAATAATTATTATTATTATCTATTATTAACGTTGAACATTTACACCTTGATCTGTGTCCATTCAGCTGCTTTTCTGCTTTTTTTTTTTTTTTTTTTTAATCTTATTTCCACTACTCTTTATCCTAAACACATTCTATTATTAATTTATGTTGCTAGAAAACATCCCAGACTAAAAACGAATGTGTAAATTGTATTGATGTATCATTTTAGCTTGCCCTGAAGCGTTGAAACTGTAAAAAGTGTCTCTGGATGGAGCTGAAAAATCTTTAAGTAAAATTGATCAAATGTAAAATTACTACAGCTTCTGCTTGAAGTCAGCAGCAGTTGAGAAAAACAACCATACATCCAATAATACGTTGCACACCGCTACTTCCATATTACTATTTTACTATCATTCATAATAGTGATGCCATAGGTCAGCGTGATTGGCATTGGGCAGTCCTTTTTACTAATAATAGGCCAATTAGTCATTAATCAATTAATTAATTTCCAAAAAACCTTGACAAGGAAAGTCCAATGTCATTGTTTCATTGATTTTCTTCCTGTTTTGACAGACAGAAACCCAACTATTGAGCTGCGTTCTTGTAAATATATCATGAGCTGCTTTTTACACACCGGCTTTTAGTCTGCATGTCGCACCCAAATGTCTGTTAACTCTCTAATGCAAACATTATTGATCCATTGATTAGATTTGCTCCAAAACAACACTCTCTCGCTTCTAGCGTGCGTTTGTGGCTCTGCTCCATCATTGCCGTCAGGCCACTGTCTCTCAAGCTGACTATTAATCGTTAAGTGCAATGGGCCTTGGGTTTGTTATTGTATGTCTGTCTCCAAGTACGTCATTCAGGTTGTTGTTTTTTTTTTTTTTTTTTCAAGTGGCAGCATTAGTGAGTTGTTAGTATAGTGCAAAACACTTACAGAGGAGTCTGAAGGAGTTAGGAAGGGAGGGTGGGACCTCCATTGGGCCCCACCCACATTACAGCACATAAGGCATCTCTTGTTCTGCCCTGCACACTCATTCATTCATTCATTTGTTCATTCATTCATTCATTTGTTCATTCATTCATTCATTTGTTCATTCATTCATTCCTGTATTCATTCACAAGGGTGGCAGGTGGTGCTGGAGCCTATCCCAGCTGCCTTCGGGCGAGAGGCGGGGTACACCCTGGACTGGTGGCCAGCCAATCACAGGGCACATATAGACAAACAACCATTCACACTCACATTCATACCTATGGACAATTTGGAGTCATTACTATTATTATTATTATTACTATTACTATTACTACTACTACTACTACTACTACTACTACTACTATTACTATTACTATTACTCACATTCATACCTATGGACAATTTGGAGTCATTACTATTATTATTATTATTACTATTACTATTACTATTACTACTACTACTACTACTACTACTACTATTACTATTACTATTACTCACATTCATACCTATGGACAATTTGGAGTCATTACTATTATTATTATTATTATTACTATTACTATTACTATTACTATTACTATTACTATTACTACTACTACTACTACTACTACTATTACTATTACTATTACTCACATTCATACCTATGGACAATTTGGAGTCATTACTATTATTATTATTACTATTACTATTACTATTACTATTATTTTCGCTAATTAACCTAGCATGTTTTTGGAATGTTTCTCCGGAATACCCGGAGAAAACCCACGCATGCACGGGAGAACATGCAAACTCCACACAGAGATAGTCATGGGTGGAATTGGACTCGGGTCTCCTAGCTGTGAGGCCTGCGCGCTAACCACTCGACCACCATGCAGCCCATATAAAAAATATCTGAAATGAAATGAATCCATTGTAGTATTAAATTCCAACATCGAATGTTTTTTATCTTCCGATCCAACACGATAACGCATCCTTGAATATGAGCCGATACTTGGCTTGTCATAATAACAAATTCTGCTCAAAATTATTGTCGCTAATCAATATTATTGACAACAATTAATTTTTTTTTTGGTTCCAAATGCGCTAACTTTGCGCTCATTTAACACGAGAATACAACATTGTAACAACAATTATAGTATGTCGGAAACGAGGTAAAGCATAATAGGTTGCCTTTAATGAAAAATACACACAGCTAAACACATTACCACATGGTGTTGTGACCATGTGGACTCGAACCGGTCTGGAATCAACTTTTTGTATCGGAGTGCCAATAGTAGAGACTTTAGACGCAGCCAATATAATCAAATAATATAAATCTTTTTTTTTGCTGGATTGTACAGTAAACCACGGATATATCGGATTCAATTGTTCCCACTGGTTTTGTCCGATATAAGCGAAATCCGTTATATGCGTATACCGGAAAATGTCCGTTTTAAGCATATATCGGATTTATATCCGGTATATGGGTAAATGGGATTTTATCCGTTATAAAAAGGCACTTCCTTGACTATGTTTCCAATGTACCTGGACGCGCAGGCAACGCTGCAAACGCTGCAAATGACGTCGTATAGCGGCCTGTCACGATTCGGCGAATCGGAGCGCCACGATGCGGCCATCCGATATATGCGAGGGAAATTTCATGGAAATGCATTGGAACGGGACTGGAGATTTTGTCCGAAATAGGCGAAATCCGTTATAAAAAATCCGATATATGCAATGAATTTTTATTGGAAATGCATTACAGAAAAATCGGTTCTTTTTTATCTGTCCGTTGTGAGCGAATTTCCGATATATCCGAGTCCGATATATCCGAGGTTTACTGTATGACATCTCCGTTAGCAGTGTAGTGCATCAATAGTGACTTACCCCCTCACTCCAATTTGCACCGTTTGCCAAGTTCTAGTCAAATTTTGGTGATGGGGAATGTAGTTCCGGGGAGTTGGTGGGGGGCATTTGTGGGGGCATCCATGCATGCACGGGTAGAACATGGCCTAGGGTGCACACTTATTGTACAAAAAACATATAACTTATACACATTCGCTTGCAAAAGCTTTGCATTATATTTCTCTTTGTTTTCATCCACTCTCCAACTTGCCTTGTTGTGAGTGGGCTCGCTTTCCTGCAACAGTTATACGGACTGAAAGGTACCGGGAGCGCTGCGCCTATTCATCAAGTGTCACAGCAGCCCTCCACTCACTTTCATTACTGCCTAGTTAATGGTACACATCAGTGCAGTTTATACGCTATAATTAGTCGTCTCCGTTTGGCCGGCGCAGACTTATGCTGCCCCCCTGCTACGCCACGCAGCGTGTGTGCATGGACACTTGGGTATCGAGCCCAAAAGAGGCATTACGGAATGACAAGTGGTCCATCTTCCATTGCCTGATTGCTGGGTTTGGATATCTGGGTTTGTTTAAAGTACTATGTTGTAAAAGATGGCTTTTTTTTTTATTTGTGCATTTCTCTTTGACTATTTTAAATAAATATGCATGGCATAATTATTGAAGTTTACATATAAAAGTGCACACATTGAAACACAGTCGCAGTCTCCTTGTACCCTACCTCGCTTACCCTTTCTTGCTCTTGTGTTTTTAAAAGGTAAAAAGAACCTCCTGTCTGTCGCACAGTCTCATGCATCTTTAATTGTTTTCCCCAAAGGAGAGAAAAGAGGCGAGGGACATATTTAGGGCTTCTTGTGGTGCTTCTGAAAGCCGCAGCTGTGCAGCTTACATAAGTGAGATGACGTCACAATATAGTATAGTTGAGGGCAATAGGAGATTGGGCTTATCAATAATTTATATAAAGTATATTTTTGTTGTTCCTTATTCTCTCTGTTAGCTGTTTGTCAGTCGTTTTTTTTCCCCCAAGGTAACTTAAATCAGAAATTCTGCTTAAGCTGATTATTATATGTCGCTATTACCCAATACGCTACCTTTTAATGTTGTCTTTTTGGTGTACAGTGTTCCCTCGCTACATCACGGCTCACCTTTAGCTGATTCGCAGGTTTTTAAAAGTGCAGTTTTGCCTATATCATTTTTTAATAGCATATGAATGTGCATTGTGTTCTGCGTGCTTGTGGTGTATTAGAGCGATCTATGGGTGCTCTGTTTGTTACGGTATTTACTACTGCTACAGGTAGGGGAAAAATAAAAAAATGTTAACACAAAAAGCATTTTCATAGCTTTCCAATTATAGTTTTATTTACAGAAAACAAATTGGAATGTATATGCAATTTTGCCCATTTTTTTTATTGCATATGAACGTGCATTGTGTTCTGCATGCTTGTGGTGTATTAGAGCGACATATGGGTGCTCTGTTGTGTGTGTTACGGTATTATATAGAGGAAAAATGAAAAATGTTAACACAAAACGCATTTTCATAGCTTTTCCAATTCTAGTTTTATTTACAGAAAACAAATTGAAATCTATATAAATTAATATAAATGTTAAATAAAGGCTAAATTAACATTTAAGGTTACGTTTACCTTAATAGAAGATTGCCAAATGTGATGCAATGTAGCAGTGACAGCAACACGGACACCACTGTCTTGTTTTGCCATGAGTTATTTATTTAATTCAATAAAGTCTTTGCTCTTGTTTTGATTCCGGCTTCAAAATAACATAAAATGGAAATAACATAAAATATCATATGTTGCTATTACTCAATACGCTACCTTTTAATGATGTCTTTTTGGTGTGCAGTGTTCCCTCGCTACATCACGGCTCACCTTTCACTGATTCGCAGGTTTTTAAAAGTGCAATATTGCTTTTTTTAATTGCATATAAACATGCATTGTGTTCTGCATGCTTGTGGTGTATTAGAGCAATCTATGGGTGCTCTGTTGTATGTGTGTTACGGTATTTACTACTGCTACCAGTAGAGGAAAAATGACAAATGTTAACACAAAAAGCATTTTCATAGCTTTCCAATTATAGTTTTATTTACAGAAAACAAATTGGAATGTATATGCAATTTTGCCCATTTTTTATTGCATATGAGCGTTCATTGTGTTCTGCATGCTTGTGGTGTATTAGAGCGATCTATGGGTGCTCTGCTGTGTGTGTTATGGTATTATATAGAGGAAAAATGAAAAATGTTAACACAAAACGCATTTTCATACCTTTTCCAATTATAGTTTTATTTACAGAAAACAAATTGGAATGTATATCAATTAATATAAATGTTCTATTAAGGTAAAAGTAACATGTAAGGTTACTTTGTTTAAAGTAGTACGTTGTACTACTTGTAAGGTTACATGTAAGGTTACTTTTACCTTACCTGTAACTTTTACCTTATCTTACCTTGCTATTACCCAATACGCTACCTTTTAATGATGTCTTTTTGGTGTGCAGTGTTCCCTCGCTACATCACGGCTCACCTTTCGCTGATTCGCAGGTTTTTAAAAGTGCAATTTTGCCTTTTTTTGTATTGCATATGAACGTGCATTGTGTTCTGCATGCTTGTGGTGTATTAGAGCGCCCTATGGGTGCTCTGTTGTATGTGTTACGGTATTTACTACTGCTACCAGTAGAGGAAAAATGAAAAATGTTAACACATAACACATTTTCATAACTTACCAATGATAGTTTTATTTACAGAAAACAAATTGGAGTGTATATAAATTAATATAAATGTTCTATTAAGGTAAAAGTAACATGTAAGGTTACTTTTACCTTAATAGAAGATTGCCAAATGTGATGCAATGCAGCAGTGACAGCAACACGGACACCACCTTCTTGTTTTGCCATGAGTTATTTCTTTAATTCAATAAAGTCTTTGCTCTTGTTTTGATTCCGGCTTCAAAATAACATAAAATGGAGCCAAAGAAAGTCTCAAGTGAAGAAGGTGAGAAATACTATTGGATTTAAGTACACAAAGGTAGTGTCCGTGTCTGTCTGTCTGTCGTTTTTTTTCCCCAAGCTAACTTAAATCAGAAATTCTGCTTAAGCTGATTATCATATGTTGCTATTACCCAAAACGCTACCTTTTAATGATGTCCTTTTGGTGTACGGTGTTCCCTCGATACATCATGGCTCACCTTTCGCTGATTTGCAGGTTTTTAAAAGTGCAATTTTGCCCATTTTTTTTATTGCATATGAACGTGCATTGTGTTCTGCATGCTTGTGGTGTATTAGAGCGATCTATTATATCTATATCTATTTTTCTAAATTAAGTCTTGATTGTTTTCCAGTGCAATAACTTAAAGTATCTTCTTCAAGTCGTACAAAAATTACATCGGTGTCCTTTTTTGGTGATGACTGCGGCTCTTTTCTGCTGTCCAGAGACAAGGAACACGGTTTTAGCTGATGCAGTAGAACAATAGAGAGGAAGCGGCTGTAAGATCAGTATTCTACATGGCCTCCCGCTGCTGGCGCAACTCGTAGTCGATTGGCTTCTATTAACCCGCCAGTCAGCTTTTCATTACTTCATTAAAGGTAGCATGGAGGCTTGAGGAAGTCCCGTCACAGTCCAGGAGTTGGTACTGACTCCTCTGCGCTGCGTGCAGTTCACCACCTCATCTGTCTTCCCGCCTGCACACAAAACCTCACATACAGCAGATGTGAATGGAAATGCCAGGTGGAGAAGCCATCTTGGCTTTTAAGGTGCTTGTGAAGGCTTTAACAAAAAAATCAGTCAAAATTACAGAAAAATGAGTTACGCATTAATTCATCTATTGTGTACAGTTATTTGGACTCCATGAGTCTGTGCCGTACGTTTTTGTCGCCGCCAGTCCGCCATTTTGTGTAGTACAACCTTGCTCGTTTGTGACTTTCAACGTTTTTATTGATTTCTGAAATTCTGGATTGGATAAGGCATTAAAATGTGCTACTGTGTGGCTGTAAACTACCTTTATATGCCTATACACTGCTGCCAAGTTGTGCTACACAAGATGGCGGCATGCGCACTGAAGCACTGCACGGCGGCGACACCGCACTCTGTGTGAGCTTTTTCTACGTCTTTCTATTTCTGTGGTCCCAACTGACGATAACCCAACATGAAACCTGAATACTCTTAATGCTAGGAGTCCTTTGGGCCGGTGCCAGTTGGTGCCAGTTGGTGCCAGTTGGTGCCAGTTGGTGCCAGTTGGCACCAATGCAATTTATTGCCTAAAATCTTCGTCGCGGCGATTGCTTGATGCAAGTGTCCACCAAGTGGAACCAAATGTCGAAAAAAAATCCACCTTTTGGAATCCACTTGAATGTAATGTCGCAAATAATCCGCCTATTGGAATCTACTGGAATGTAATGGCGCGAGCCAAGTTGCGCCAATGATGCTAGAAGTCTACTGGGTCAGCGTCATTTGGTGCCAGTTGGTGCCAGTTGCCGCCAAAGATTATGTGATTATGTGTGGCGCCACCGCGAGCCACTACGCGCCAATCACATAATCTTTGGCGCCAACTGGCACCAACTGGCGCCGGCCCAGTGGACTCCTAGCATCATTGGCGCAACATGGCTCGCGCCATTACATTCCAGTGGATTCCAATAGGCGAATTGTTTGCGACATTTGGTTCCACTTGGTGGACACTTGCATCAAGCAAACGGCGCGACGAAGATTTCATTTGCGCCAATGATGCTAGGAGTCCACAGGGTTGTCGTCATTTGGTGCCAGTTGGTACCAGTTGGTGCCAGTTGCCACCAAAGATTATGTGATTGGCTTGCTGTGGCGCCACCGCGAGCCACTACACACCAATCACATAATCTTTGGCGCCAACTGGCACCAACTGGCGCCGGCCCAGTGGACTCTTAGCATCATTGCCGCAACTTGGCTCGCGCCACTACAATCCAGTGGATTCCAATAGGCGAATTGTTTGCGACATTTGGTTCCACTTGGTGGACACTTGCATCAAGCAAACGGCGCAACAAAGATTTCATTTGCGCCAATGATGCTAGGAGTCCACAGGGTCGTCGTCATTCGGTGCCAGTTGGTGCCAGTTGGCGCCAAAGATTATGTGATTGGCTCGCTGTGGAGCCACCGCGAGCCACTACGCACCAATCACATAATCTTTGGCACCAACTGGCACCAACTGGTGCCGGCCCAGTGGACTCCTAGCATCATTGGCGCAACTTGGCTCACACCATTACATTCCAGTGGATTCCAATAGGCGAATTGTTTGCGACATTTGGTTCCACTTGGTGGACACTTGCATCAAGCAAACAGCGCGACAAAGATTTCATTTGCGCCAATGATGCTAGGAGTCCACAGGGTTGTGGTCATTTGGTGCCAGTTGGTGCCAGTTGCCACCAAAGATTATGTGATTGGCTCACTGTGGCGCCACCGCGAGCCACTACGCACCAATCACATAATCTTTGGCGCCAACTGGCACCAACTGGCGCCGGCCCAGTGGACTCCTAGCATCTTGGCTCGCGCCACTACATTCCAGTGGATTCAAATAGGCGAATTGTTTGCGACATTTGGTTCCACTTGGTGGACACTCGGGGCGACGAAGATTTTAAAGATTTTGAAATTTTCTTGCCGCCAAACTCAATTTTTGCCGCCGTTACGGGCCACCACAAGCCAATTGGGAGGCAGTTTGAGCCACTGCATGCCACTAGGCACCTTATCGGCGACACTCGGCGCCGCAGAAAATTGCATTGGTGCAAACTGGCACCAACTGGCGCCGGCCCAGTGGACTTTTAGCATTCGAAAACCTATGCAAGCACAGCAAGAACATGCAAGATTCAAACCCGTAACCTTCTTGCTTAGTGGAAAATGGACTCCCCGCGTGGCGCCGCAGCTTTCCAGCTAAGATTTATATATTTTTTTGCTAGATAGAGAGCTTACAAGTTGGAAGTGTCCTGCTGATTTCGGCTTAACAATAGTTATAGAATGAGAGCAGAAGTTAGACATAGTAGCTCGACGGAGCCTCCCTTTGATCTGTGTGAGCTTTGAGAGACCCTGGAGGCTACACTCAGACCGAAGCGTGACCAGTTGGACTACAGACTAGCAGCTTTCACAGCGTGGATCCTGTGGCTCAAGCCCTCTTGAAAGTACCTGTCACTGCAAGCCTCCTTGACGTTGATTTCCCGGTATTACTTTTCTGCGAAAGCTCGGGTTGTCTTTGTTGGGAGTGGATAAGAGTCAGACCACAATGCATCCTCGCACAATCAGGGAAGAATGATGGTCCTGCAGTTTGAAAGGGAATGCAATCTGAGCACTGCAATTTCCTCTTCTGTTCCATTTATTCAGGAAACTCGTGAAATGCTTCCGATCCAGTCGAGAGTTTTCATCATAATTATCTCAACTTAGGGAAATTGCAAGAGCGACAGACAGGGAAGATGATGTTCAGCATCGGAGAAAAAATATTATTATTATTAGTAATTATGCAGTATTTACTTCAGCCATTCCTGGGGTGTTCATTGTTTCTGATCTCGGTTAAATCACCTGCACCCGTTTTAGCTCATTTCTACCTTTTGTCTTTGTCGAATGTGCAATATTTATTCGAATAGAATAAAAGAAGCTCAGCTTGTTCCAGAAAATTGTTCCACATTTACATATTTACTTAGATTTTATCAAATTTCTCATGTATGATGTACATTTGACTTGTATTATTTAGTGATTCATTCAGTAAAAAGATCTGTTCATTTCGATCATTTTGATAATTTCGGTCATTTCGATCATTTCGATCATTTTGATCATTTCGGTCATTTCGATCATTTCGGTCATTTCGGTCATTTCGATCATTTCGGTCAATTGGTCGTTAGACTGTGATCTCCCCCTGTGCGTAGCCGTGTCGATTCAGTCCGTTCACTCATGTTCAGTTCACATTCATTTCGACTCAACAGCTCAACAACACGTGATGACTAGTGGTGTGTCGGTCATGAACGAACGGGTCAAAAGAACTACTTCTTTTTTGTAAACAGAACGAACGAGGTCACCGATCAATCTCTCGATCTTGGTCGTTTCAGTCAGCTAACCCCCACCCACCCACAAACGATAGTATAAGACGCAGATAGTCCCGCTCTGCAAAAGGAACGGTGAACTGACTCTCCAACCGATCAAAAAAAAAGCATTTGTAACTGAACGGACTGAACGGGTGACCTCGTTCATTCCGTTCGCAAAAATGAACTAGTTCTTTTGACCCGTTCGTTCATGACCGGCACACCACTAGTATTATCACGTATTTACAGATGTTTGCCAACTTAGGATGAATGAAACAATCTCAAAACCTCCGCCAAGCGCCATAGTTCTCCCCATATTGTGATTCACGACAAAATAATGGGAACTTGTGATGTGTATATATGTACATATATATGTATTGAAAATGCTGAATCACCAATGTGCAGGGATCCGTTGTACACTAATTAAAGCCACAGAAAGCGCTAAATGCTTTTCCGATAAGGCGGAAGAGCGACAGAGATCAGCTGATTTGAAACTAGTTTTTTGATGTATTTTGTATTTTCTTGTTTATTCTTGAAGTACGTTCCACTTTGAACTCAAGAAGTCAGAAGAATTTCGCCACCAAATCATTATGTCATTGTATGGCCATATGACCTCGTACTTGGGTACAAGGTACATTATATATAAAAAAAAAAACTATTATGGAAAGCAGGAAGTGAACAAATGTAACAGTTACTGATTGTAAAAGTACCAGATGGAGGGGTAGGATTTAATAAGCTTTGCTTCTTCCTACTCCTTTTGGACATGTGGAACTGTGAACTGATTATGTGATGCGTTCAATTGTAATCTGATGCATGTTCAAATGAAATAAAACCATTACCATTACCATATATATCACTATATTGACACTTACTATGGTACCCATTATGTCATTGTATGGTCATATCACCTCGTACTTCGGTATGTGACTAAACTAAACTAAACTAAACTAAACTAAACTAAACTAAACTAAACTAAACTAAACTAAACTAAACTAAGCTAAACTTAAATACAATTAAGTAAAAATAAATGAATACAACCTTAAACTATATTATGAAAGCAGGAAGTGAACAAATGTAACAGTTACTGACTGTAAAAGTACCAGATGGAGGGGTAGGATTTAATAAGCTTTGCTTCTTCCTACTCCTTTTGGACATGTGGAACTGTGAACTGATTATGTGATGCGTTCAATTGTAATCTGATGCATGTTCAAATGAAATACAACCATTACCATTACCATTACCAAATCCCAAGGTTGGCTTGGTGTTATGTTTTGATTTGTATGGATATTATCAATAAGGTGTGATACGTAAGGACATCATTAAGTGTGCACCCTTTCCTCCTTCATGTGCACACATACTTCTTGCTCCATCCAATTCAGTCCACTCAGACTCTTGGTTAAGGGGACATATTGGAAAACCATTAGCTCTCATTATGCTTTACAGCCACCCACTCTCCCCACCTTGTCTTTTAATCACAATCCATGCCTTGGTGTGTGTGTTTGTGTGTGTGTGTGTATGTGTGTGTGCGTGCACGCACCCCTGCCTATGTTTTCTATTGTCAAGCTATATGCATGAGCGTACACTCCAGTCTCTTCTGCCCGGCAGACAGAGCAATAAAACACTCTCAGTGTAATGCGTGCCCTATATCACCCCGCCTGCACCTCTTGTTTTTATGAATGTGCCACATTTTATTTCGGTCCATCCGAACAGCAGAATTGTCAGCCAAATGGGATCAAATATCCAATGTGAGCCAAATAAAAACACATCAACGGGAATGGAATATGGATTCTCTTGCTTTATGAACTCCTTATGGAGGTAAACGTCCTATTTGTCCTTTTTAGCTTCAATTTTGCAGATTTATGGAGTGTTCGATATCTGTGTGTGGCTTTGATTTGATCACGTGCAGCCGCCCCTTCATTATCACGGTTAATTGGTTCCAGACCCCGTGAATTTCCCTGAAGTAGGATTCAGTATTATTAAATAGAATACATATTTTTATAGTTGGAGCATAAAAAAAATCTGTGTATGACTTTCTAAATACGATATTTTTTATTATTAAAAGCCTGATGACAATAAACGGTCGCCACTTTAACACATCATGCTCCGGAGCTAAGTAGTTAGCCTCCAATTTATTTATTCTAAACTTGAAGTGTGGAGAAAGACGACAAAGTAAGAAGCCAAGAAGCCTTTTTTGTCAGACAGGCAATGGCTGATCGAATCTAATGACATGTCTCATCAATGTTATTGACACTTTGTGGCCAGAATACTACATATCACCTTTTTTGCAATATTTTTGTAATGGTAATGGTTTTATTTCATTTGAACATGCATCAGATTACAATTGAATGCATCACATAATCAGTTCCCAGTTCCACATGTCCAAAAGGAGTAGGAAGAAGCAAAGCTTATTAAATCCTACCCCTCCATCTGGTACTTTTACAATCAGTAACTATTACATTTGTTCACTTCCTGATTTTCTAATATAGCTTATTTTAAAATTTTTTAAATGTTTTAATTTTAAATAATTTTTAATAATTCTTAATATTTTTTTTATTATTTTTATTATTTTTTTTATTATTTATATATATTTTTTATATATATATATATAGCCAGTTATTATGGTAACTGGTATTTTTTTACTCATATTTTGGAGGGATCGATATTGGAACTGCGATCTAGCAAGGGGCGACTGTACAGGCAGGCGTTTACAGGTAGTTTTTTGGCACAAAACTATATTTAACACATAATCAGTTCCCAGTTCCACATGTCCAAAAGGAGTAGGAAGAAGCAATGCTTATTAAATCTTACCCCTCTATCTGGTACTTTTACAAACAGTAACTATTGCATTTGTTCACTTCCTGCTTTCCGAATATTGTTTTTTTTTTTTTTTTAATTTTAAATAATTGTAAATAATTGTAAATATTTTTGTAATAATTCTTAATAATTTTAATTTTAATTTATTAATTGTATTATTTTATTTATTATATATATATATATATATATATATATATATATATATATATATATATATATAGCCAGTTACTATGGTAACTGGTATTTTTTTACTCATATTTTGGAGGGATCGATATTGGAACTGCGATCTAGCAAGGGGCGACTGTACAGGCAGGCGTTTACAGGTAGTTTTTTGGCACAAAACTATATTTAACACATAATCAGTTCCCAGTTCCACATGTCCAAAAGGAGTAGGAAGAAGCAATGCTTATTAAATCTTACCCCTCTATCTGGTACTTTTACAAACAGTAACTATTGCATTTGTTCACTTCCTGCTTTCCGAATATTGTTTTTTTTTTTTTTTAATTTTAAATAATTGTAAATAATTGTAAATATTTTTGTAATAATTCTTAATAATTTTAATTTTAATTTATTAATTGTATTATTTTATTTATTATATATATATATATATATATATATATATAGCCAGTTACTATGGTAACTGGTATTTTTTTACTCATATTTTGGAGGGATCGATATTGGAACTGCGATCTAGCAAGGGGCGACTGTACAGGCAGGCGTTTACAGGTAGTTTTTTGGCACAAAACTATATTTAACACATAATCAGTTCCCAGTTCCACATGTCCAAAAGGAGTAGGAAGAAGCAAAGCTTATTAAATCTTACCCCTCTATCTGGTACTTTTACAAACAGTAACTATTACATTTGTTCACTTCCTGCTTTCCTAATATAGTTTATTTTTTTATTTTAATTTTTTTATTTTAAATAATTGTAAATAATTTTAAATATTTTTGTAATAATTTTTAATAATTCCTAATAATTTTAATTTTAATTTTAATTTTAATTTTAATTTTAATTTTAATTTTAATTTTAATTTTAATTTTAATTTTAATTTTAATTTTAATTTTAATTTTAATTTTAATTATATATATATATATATATATATATATATATATATATATATATATATATATATATATATATATATATATATATATATATATATATATATATATATAGCCAGTTACTATGGTAACTGGTATTTTTTTTACTCATATTTTGGAGGGATCGATATTGGAACTGCGATCTAGCAAGGGGCGACTGTACAGGCAGGCGTTTACAGGTAGTTTTTTGGCACAAAACTATATTTAAATCCCAAATGTTCTTTCCTTACCCATGAAACATGCATCATTGTGCATAATTCAACTTCATAGGAGAAATTATATTCTTAATGTCTGAGTTTCCTTTCTACAATGACTACTTTTTCTCCTTTCTTCTTCACATTTTCCTCCATTAATGCATCCGGGTTTAATTCATCACGCAGAGTCAGATTGAAGAGTGCATAATCACCATTATGTATAGTCATCGCCATCATCATTATGCGCAAATGATGAAACGCCATGCTGATTGGCTTTCTGAGCGGTGTCCATGTTTTGAACTTAGATGGAGAAAGACAGACGGAGGGTACAGACACCGGCCGCAAGAGGGACGCTCGCTCGTCAGCTAGCCATCACAAGAACGAGGACACCAGCGACAGCAGGGAGGACGAGGCGGCGGTGAGTCTATTTAAACCGTCCTGGCTTATCATCGTGTTCATCCCCAAAACTGGTTACGTTTGCAATCTTCATACAAGCATCCATTGCCTGTATCGCTTATCTTGTTTAGAAGCTGGAGTCTATCCCAGCAGCAAACACACGGACACAGACAACCCTTGGTGCTCATATTCACACCTACAGATGACCTTTCATACAGAAAGGGGAGGAGACTAGTTTGCCACCAAAACCTGATTGGCCAGTAATGGTAACAATAACAAAAGTGCTGTTCAAAAGAAATTGAATAAAGTGAAATAGAAATACTCGGAAGCAGCGTTAACAAACCTCGATGTGAGCCCGTGTTGGCCACTCTACAACGAACGACCTACGTAAGTAGTTTGATGAATGTGTACGTTTAAGTGTAGCAAGACTGCATTTATCAATGAAGACAATATAGATAACATTGTAAAGTGTTTCATTTTTATGATAACCTTTAACAAGGCCATATCCATGTTGCACAAATTCACAGTTTAAAGGAAAACTGCACAGTTTTGGAATTTTGCCCGTCATCCATAATCCTTATGTGGGACTTGAACACACCGCTTACTCTTTTCTGTGCTTCTAAAGATATTAAAAGAGATAAAAAAAAAAGAGGCAGCTAGGAATGCACGTAATGGGAGGCAACTATTGTGCCGATGAAGCCTTCGGGAAAAAAAACTCTAAAAACTGAAAAATTTAATGAAGTCATTTAAGAAACATTTTCATGCTCTGTAAAACGGGGAAAGATCCACAACGGCGGCATCATGCCTCATACGTGTGATCCATGATGCTTTCAGGATGCTGCTGGAAGCTAACTGTGCGCTAACTGCTTTGGTGTAGGGTGGAACCTCTCAAAAGTGAGAAAAAAAACTTCAGAACAATATGTGCTTTCACTGTTAAGTCCCCACATAATCCTTATGTGAGACTTATGTGACACACCGCTTACTCTTTTCTGTGCTTCTAAAGATATTAAAACAGCTAAAAAAAAAGTCAGCGAGGAATGCACGTAATGGGAGGCAACTATTATTTTTCAGAAGACTAAAAAAAGTCTTCTGAAAAAAACTCTAAAAACTAAAAAATAGTAATAGTAATTTAATGAAGTCATTTAAGAAACATTTATGTTTTTGATCACATGGCATCATGCCTCACACGTGTGATCCATGATGCTTTCAGGATGCTAACTGTGTGCTAACTGCTTTGGGGTAGGGTGGAACCTCTCAAAAGTGTGAAAAAAAACAATATGTGCTTTCACTGTTAAGTCCCCACATAACAGAAAACTCTCCGACAATGCCAGAAAAAGTAGCTTGATTTTTCGCTGGCCCTAAACCTTTTTTTTATACTACACACAAAACTGCACAGTTTTGAAATTTTGGCCGTCATCCATAATCCTTATGTGAGACTTGAACACATCGCTTACTCTTTTCTGTTCTTCTAAAGATATTAAAACAGCTAAAAAAGAGGCAGCTAGGAATGCACATGGAAGGCAACTAAAACTAATCTAAAACTGCTGCAGAAGCTAACTGCTTTGAAGTAGAGTGGAACCTCTAAAAAGTGTAAAAAAAAAAACAAAACTTCAGAACAATATGTGCTTTCACTGTTAAGTCCCCACGTACCAGAAAACTCTCCAACAATGCCAGAAAAAGTAGCTTGATTTTTCGCTGGTCCTAAACCTTTTTTATACTGCACAGAAAACTGCACAGTTTTGGAATTTTGCCCGTCATCCATAATCATTATGTGAGACTTGAACACATCGCTTAGTCTTTTCTGTGCTTCTAAAGATATTAAAACAGCTAAAAAAAGAGGCAGCTAGGAATGCACGTAATGGAAAGCAACTATCTAAAACTCCTGCGGAAGCTAACTGTGCGCTAACTGCTTTGGAGTAGAGTGGAACCGCTAAAAAGTGTAAAAAAATATATATGTGCTTTCACTGTTAAGTCCCCCCACGTACCAGAAAACTCTCCGACAATGCCAGAAAAAGTAGCTTGATTTTTCGCTGGTCCTAAACCTTTTTTCTACCTGCTTTTATACCTTCAAAAACACACGGAAAAGAGAAAGACATGTTTTCATGTCTCACATGAGGATTGTGGCCGGAAATGTTTAAAAAAAAAAGTTTTCCTTTAAAACTTTAAAACCAAAACTGTTATAATGTGGCTTTTGAGCACCTTCGAGAAGTGTCACATATTTCATTTCATAAAATGTGTCCATCTTCAAAATTGATTTGAAGGAAGAATTGCGGAAATGTGCCTGAAGAGATAAGAGTCATGAAGAAAAGATGACAGGGGTGGTCGAATCTGCCTGATAAGACCCTGGGCTTGCCTCAGTCGTGGCCAAATGGATGGCAGCGCTCAAGAGGAGTCAGTCTCGAGCGCTCCCGCTGAGAAATCATCTGTGCTGTGAGAAGTGTGCTGAAGAAGCAGAAATGTGCCAGAAAGTTTATGGCATTCCATTTAAGCGTTTTATTTGTGTCGCACACACTTTGTCATTCTCTCCCCTAAAATGGATGTATCAGATCATAATCGCTGGAGTGCATGGGTCGTAAACATGCTCAAAAATCATAAAAATAGAGAGCATATAATTGGTTCAAGATGGTTTATTTGCAAGATGCTGTTATTAACACACTCATGCTTTTGCTAGGCAATGGTGGTGTCATTTTGAGGCAGTTGCAAACAATTCATTTTGATGACTTTGACTGACCTTCGAAGGCACACAGATATTGTCTTCTATGGCTATATGAACAACACACCTACCACATAAAAAAAAAAAAACTTTTTTCATTTTGTCGTAATCAGCAGTAGAGCATTGGTAAGTTTCAGGAAAATATCAGTTCCCAACTAAAAAATAGGAAACCAGCTTTTTGTGATTTTCGCATTTTCAAGCATTACTTTGACAATATTTTTTGCTATTGTTACAGCTAGAATATCGAAATAACTATACCAACATTCATTCAATTATTTTGTACCGCTTTGCGGGGGTGCTGGAGCCTAAACTGATTCGATACACGATACACAGATATTGTCTTCAATGGCTATATGAACAACACACCTACCACATAAAAAAAAACTTTTTTCATTTTATAGTAATCAGCAGTAGAACATTGGTAAGTTTCAGGGAAATATCAGTTCCCAACTAAAAATAGGAAACCAGCTTTTTGTGATTTTCGCATTTTCAAGCATTACTTTGACAATATTTTTTTGCTATTGTTACAGCTTGAATATCGAAACAACTATACCAACATTCATTCAATCATTTTGTACCGCTTTGCGGGGGTGCTGGAGCCTAAACTGATTCGATACACGATACACAGATATTGTCTTCTATGGCTATATGAACAACACACCTACCACATTAGAAAAAAAAAAAACTTTTTTTAATTTTGTAGTAATCAGCAGTAGAACATTGGTAAGTTCCAGGAAAATATCAGTTCCCAACTAAAAATGGGAAACCAGCTTTTTGTTAGAAGACACATTTTCAAGCATTACTTTGACAATATTTTTTGCTATTGTTACAGCTTGAATATCGAAACAACTATACCAACATTCATTCATTCTTGCGGGGGTGCTGGAGCCAATCCCAGCTCTCAATTTGGAGTCGCCAATTAATCTAACATGTTTTTGGAAATGTGGGAGGAAACCGGAGAAAACCCACACATGCACAGGAAGAACATGCATACCCCACACAGAGATGGCCGAAGGTGGAATTGAACTCAGGTTTCCTAGCTGTGAGGCCTGTGCGCTAACCACTCCTCCACCGTGCAGCCCAACTATACCAACATAAACACAGAAAAGGTGTGGTTTCATAGAAAAACAACAATAAATTTACAAATATAACACCGTGAACTATTTATAATTTTCACATTTGGAATTAAACTTCTGCACGCTACACTCCTCCACGCTGTTAGAATGGACATTTTTTATGGCTTAAAAGTGCTCTGAAGTGTTAATGCATTTTTTTTCCTTTTGCAAAACTCCCCCCAAAGTTGTACGGCGGGAGATTGGTTAGCGCACAGACCTCACAGCTAGGAGACCCGAGTTCAATTCCACCCTCGGGCATCTCTTTGTGGAGTTTGCATGTTCCAAAAACATGCTAGGTTAATTGGCGACTCCAAATTGTCCATAGGTATGAATGTGAGTGTGAATGGTTGTTTGTCTATATGTGCCCTGTGATTGGCTGGCCACCAGTCCAGGGTGTACGCCGCCTCTCGCCCGAAGACATCTGGGATAGGTTCCAGCACACCCCGCGACCCTCGTGAAGATAAGCGGTAGAAAATGAATGAATGAATGAAATGAACTCAACAAGTGTGTTTGTTTTTTATGGTTGTTTGTGCAACAGTTCGATTTTTCATGCATTACTTTTCGTCATTATTTTTAAGACATAATTAGTTTGAGCTATCCATAAAAAATGATAAATCAACAACCACATGCACTTTGACCCCAGCTTATGTCTCCTTGACATGACTTATGATGCCGTACTATTCTGTGTGTTTCTCCGGAGTTGGCAGCCCACAGAGCAATATCCAAGATGAAACCGACTGTGAGTGTATTCCAGTGAGGTCGATCCGTCGTTGAAAATGCCAGTGCCAAAGGTCAACACTCTTCTTGTTGTGGAGTCTGAATGTCACATAGATTCGACACCAATCACAGAAGAAGAGAGAGAACCAGAGAGCTAAAAAAAAAAACCAGGCCTATAGCAATGATTCAGTGTGTTTAACGTACTGTTATGTGGGTCAGAGGGACATAGACCATCTCCTTTGTTTGCCTGCTCTGTGGAGTTCTTCCAGTATGGCACAGTAGTAGTTCATGTTATACATATCGCACAATGGACTCAAAATGGCTTGGGTAAAACCACTTCAGGGCTAAGCTAAGCACACTTAGAATGGATAAATAGCCTCAAAGAAAATGGCCTGACCTGAATACTGCAGAGACTGAAGGGCAACACAATATATTTAATTATTGTGTTTTTTGATTTGTTATTTATAACTAATTTGTTAATTTCAAATCAAGTTTATTTTGCTGACAATTTGCGGGTGGCCACACATATAGACAGATCACGGTGTTATATTTGTAAATATATTGGTTTTTTTCTACGAAACCGCACCTTTTCTGTGTTTATGTTGGTATATTTGGGCTGCACGGTGGTCGAGTGGTTAGCGCACATGCCTCACAGCTAGGAGACCCGAGTTCAATTCCACCCTCGGTGTGTGGGGTTTGCATGTTCTCCCCGTGCATGCGTGGGTTTTTCCCGCCTCACGCCGGAACACAGCTGGGATAGGCTCCAGCACCCCCGCGACCCTTGTTAGGATAAGCGGTAGAAAATGAATGAATTCATGATTTTTAGGCATCCCCTTGCAAATGGGATGAATTGTACTTAAGCATGTAAGATACCTTGTGAGCAATTTTAATTATGGGTTGGACGGTGGACAAGTGGTTAGCGCACATGCCTCACAGCTAGGAGACCCGAGTTCAATTCCACCCTCGGCCATCTCCGTGTGGAGTTTGCATGTTCTCCCCGTGCATGCGTGGGTTTTTTCCGGTTTCCTCCCACATTCCGAAAACATGCTAGGTTAATTGGCGACTCCAAATTGACAGCTGGGATAGGCTCCAGCACCCCCGCAAAGTGGTACAAAATGATTGAATGAATGTTGGTATAGTTGTTTCGATATTCAAGCTGTAACAATAGCAAAAAATATTGTCAAAGTAATGCTTGAAAATGCGAAAATCACAAAAAAATGGTTTCCTATTTTTTAGTTGGGAACTGATATTTTCCTGAAACTTACCAATGTTCTACTGCTGATGCAAAATGAAAAAAAGTTTTTTTTTCTGATGTGGTAGGTGTGTTGTTCATATAGCCATAGAAGACAATATCTGTATATCGAATCAGTTTAGGCCCCCCTGCCACTAGTCACGGTACTGGTCTGTCTCAGACTATGTCCAATCCCTCATAAACTACCAACAAGGCCACAGAGATGTACCGCAGCCATATTTACAGCCCTGAAAGCAACTAGAGGTTAACAAAGTGGCATGGCTTCCACAGTTTATGTGCCGCTGTAAAATCGACACAATGATTAAAACCTCTGCCTGCCGAGAGACAACGGAACAGAACTTTCTCTTAATTGTGTTTTAAATTCTCCATCCTTTCTTTCCCTCTACGGTCATCACTCCATGACCTTGTTTGCCAGCCTTTACTTTACACGTCAACATAAAAACACTACAAGGGGATGAAACTGTAGAATTCTTCTAACAAATGGTTGGAATTTCCCTCAGTTGACCTTCGGTTCTTCTCATCAAACACACTGACCTCCATTTATTGTGTAGCCAAGGATGGTAATACACACATGTACTGCATATTTATTCTCAGCGTCAATAAATCACTATGGTAATGTATTCTGTGATAACTACTTTGAGTAATAAATAAGATTTGAGGTGGGCTGTGTTATCAATTAAGTATATCGTGATTCTTAGATTAACTTCGGGCCGAATATTAACCATATCCATATCAACCCCCGCGGACCCTGCGGTGCTCCGGCACTAGCCTTTTAACAATACCAAAACCCAGAACAAAAACCCACGGTGAGGCAGCATTTAGCCACTATGGCCCCCACCTGTGGAACAGCCTGTTGGAGAGCCTCAGGACTGCGGAGACTGTTGATATTTAAAAAAAAAAGAAGATTAAAGACACACCTTTTTAATCAGGCTTTTAACTAATATTTTAAACTTTTCTTACGTTTTTATCTTTTTAGTGCTATTTTATGATCTTAGTCTTTAGCTTTTAACTCCGGTGTTTCCTCAGGGGGGGTCCTCCACACTGGGGGCTGTGTCGGGTCTGCTGAGGGGGTGCCATCCTTGGGTCAAATCGACCCAAGGATGTTTTTCTTTTTAATTGTAATTACATTTTTAACTTTTTAATTTTTTAATTTAATTAATTGGTAATTGTTTTTAATTCTGTAAAGCACTTTGTGTTGCATGTCTCTGCAGGAAAAGTGCTCTACAAATAAAGTTGATTTGATTTGATTTGATTTGGGCCGAATCCACAGCTCTGACATCTGCAAAAGAACATTTATTTTCATCTTTGAAAATAAAACTAAATAGTGAATATTTGCATTTTAGTGTTCCATTGGTTAATCACTACTTTGTGTACCCTTAAAACAGCTTGGGAACATACCTGTGTATTTTCAGCTGCAAAAAAAAATAACATGGAGTTGTACTACACAGGTATACAACCATGATTCTAGTATCTTATACACAGCCTAATATGCATAACTAATACATAGAGTACAGAGTACATGGCCCTAGCATTCTATTTATATTATCACGACACCTGGCTTCCTCTCTGGTTCCATTCGTTTTGCAGTTTGGAGAAAGTCACAACATCGATCGATGCGTTTAAGAGACGTATGAAAACATTTCAAATGAACTCTTATCTGATGTGAATGTAATGAATTGCACGTCTGTAGGGTCAGAAGCTGTAAAATCAAATTAGCGTGAGTCTTGGCTATATCTGATCTATTTAAATTGTTTATATTTAAGTTATTAAAGCCCATTTTATTTGTTCAGACACTATCTCATTCATCCATGTCTTATCAGATTAGCTTTATTTTGCGCTCATGAGGAATCGTGATACTGCCGATCGGAAGTTATGTTTTGTCAAATGTAAAAACGTCAGGTGTTGGTGTGATTACCGTAGCCACATATGTTTGAGTCATGAGTAACACATTCATGCGCAGGAGGCTTTGCTCAGCAATGGTGGCGTAATTTTGAGGCAGTTACAAACAGTACCTTCAATTCATTTGGACGACTTTGACTGACCTTCGAAGGCACACAAATATTGTCTTATGAACAACACATCTACCACATCAAATTAAAAAAAAAAAACTTTTTTTTCATTTTGTAGTCATCAGCAGTAGAACATTGGTAAGTTTTAGGAAAATATCAGTTCCCAACTAAAAATAGGAAACCAGCTTTTTGTGATTTTCGCATTTTCAAGCATTACTTTGACAATATTTTTTGCTATTGTTACAGCTTCAATATCGAAACAACTATACCAATATTCATTCAAACATTTTGTACGGTTTTGCGGGGGTGCTGGAGCCTATCCCAGCTGTTAAGTTGGAGTCGCCAATTAACCTAGCATGTTTTTGGAATGTGGGAGGAAACCGGAGAAAACCCACGCACGCATGGGGAGAACATGCAAACTCCACACAGAGATGGCCGAGGGTGGAATTGAACCCGGGTCTCCTAGCTGTGAGGCCTGTGCGCTAACCACTTGACACAGGGGGGCCTAAACTGATTGGATACACGATATACAGATATTGTCTTCTATGGCTATATGAACAACACACCTACCACATCAGAAAAAAAAAAAATCCATTTTGTAGTAATCAGCAGTAGAACATTGGTAAGTTTCAGGAAAATATCAGTTCCTAACTAAAAGATACATTTTCATGCATTACTTTGACAATTTTTTTTTGCTATTGTTACAGCTTGAATATCGAAACAACTATACCAACATTCATTCAATTATTTTGTACCGCTTTGCGGGGGTGCTGGAGCCTATCCCAGCTGTTAAGTTGGAGTCGCCAATTAACCTAGCATGTTTTTGGAATGTGGGAGGAAACCGGAGAAAACCCACGCACGCATGGGGAGAACATGCAAACTCCACACAGAGATGGCCGAGGGTGGAATTGAACCCGGGTCTCCTAGCTGTGAGGCCTGTGCGCTAACCACTCGACACAGGGGGCCTAAACTGATTGGATACACGATATACAGATATTGTCTTCTATGGCTATGTGAACAACACACCTACCACATCAGAAAAAAAAAATCCATTTTGTAGTAATCAGCAGTAGAACATTGGTTAGTTTCAGGAAAATATCAGTTCCTAACTAAAAACATTTTCAAGCATTACTTTGACAAGATTTTTTGCTATTGTTAAGCTTGAATATCAAAACAATTATACCAACATTCATTCAATCATTTTGTACCGCTTTGCGGGGGTGCTGGAGTCTATCCCAGGTGTCAATTTGGAGTCGCCAATTAACCTAGCATGTTTTTGGAATGTGGGAGGAAACCGTAGAAAACCCACACATGTACAGGGAGAACATGCAAACTCCACACAGAGATGGCCGAGGGTGGAATTGAACTCGGGTCTCCTAGCTGTGAGGCCTGTGCGCTAACCACTCGACACAGGGGGGTCTAAACTGATTGGATACACGATATACAGATATTGTCTTCTATGGCTATATGAACAACACACCTACCACATCAGAAAAAAAAAACTTTTTCCATTTTGTAGTAATCAGCAGTAGAACATTGGTAAGTTTCAGGAAAATATCAGTTCCTAACTAAAAGATACATTTTCATGCATTACTTTGACAATTTTTTTTTGCTATTGTTACAGCTTGAATATCGAAACAACTATACCAACATTCATTCAATTATTTTGTACCGCTTTGCGGGGGTGCTGGAGCCTATCCCAGCTGTCAATTTGGAGTCGCCAATTAACCTAGCATGTTTTTGGAATGTGGGAGGAAACTGGAGAAAACCCACGCACGCATGGGGAGAACATGCAAACTCCACACAGAGATGGCCGAGGGTGGAATTGAACCCGGGTCTCCTAGCTGTGAGGCCTGTGCGCTAACCAATCGACACATGGGGGCCTAAACCGACCAGGGTTGCCCATCTCAATTGCATTTCTGCAGGTACATTTTGCATTCGAAATGCGTCATGCATTGAAAAGTCAGTTGAGTCGTTCAGTTCTCTCCCCCGCTGGTTGGTTGGTGATTGGATCTGCAGCCATCCAAGTGTAAATGGATGTCCCATGAGGGATTTGGTCCATCGGCTCAAATGTCCTTCCCGCGGATGTCTTCATCTTGCGCACTTGCCTGCCAATTTTCCCTCATGTGCATTGTCACTCCCCCTCCAAGATTTGGAATTTAATTTGACTTTAATGAAGACCTACACTGCCAATCTGTTCCCAGGTTTCTTACTCGTCAAGCCAGCGCTCAGCTGCTCATATCGTTTTGTCACACTGTAATTTTCTTTCTCCAAATGTCTGTCAAAACCGATCCAATTCAAGGAGACACATTTGCTCCGAGGAGAGAAATCCACAGTGAAATGAGAATGAAAGTTGCCACAATGATATCCAACTGTGAACAAATGGTAATTAAATCCGGCCGTTAAACAGTCTCTGTTATGTTGCAAGCATTGTTTATTAGAAGCAACATGTAGAAGTGATTCAGTAATGACACCTTAGATCCCCAAGCGACTTGGTCACAGATACAAATACACACTGTAGAAAATAACACAGGTCTATTTTACGTAGTTTTCAACTGCAATACTACACAAACTCTTGTTTGATACATTTGTTATTGTACTATTATTCATTCATTTTCTACCACTTATCCTCACAAGGCTCACGAGTTGTGCTGGAGCCTATCCCAGCTGTTTACACCCTGGACTGGTCGCCAGCCAATCACAGGGCACATATAGACAAACAACCATTCACACTCACATTCATACCTATGGACAATTTGGAGTGGCTAATTAACCTAGCATGTTTTTGGAATGTGGGAGGAAACCGGAGTACCCGGAGAAAACCCACGCATGCACAGGAAGAACATGCAAACTCCAAACAGAGATGGCTGAAAGTGGAATCGAACCCCGGTCTCCTTGCTGTGTGGCCTGTGCGCTAACCACTTGACCGCCATGCCACCCTTACTTTTACTCATTCACTGAAAATGGCAAGCATTTTCAAGTCACCAAGTTAAAGTCCGAGTCAAGTCCTGAGTCGTTGGTGTCAAAGTCTTGCAAGTCTTTGGTAATAATATTAAGTCAAGTCCAAAGTCATTGAAAGTGTGAAAAAGGTTGTACACCCTGGACTGGTGGCCAGCCAATCACAGGGCACATATAGACAAACAACCATTCACACTCACATTCATACCTACCAGCAGTAGAACATTGGTAAGTTTCAGGAAAATATCAGTTCCCAACTAAAAATGGGAACCCGGCTTTTTGGAGTCGCTAATTAACCTAGCATGTTTTTGGAATGTGGGAGGAAACCGGAGTACCCGGAGAAAACCCACGCATGCACGGGGAGAACATGCAAACTCAAAACAGACATGCCCTGAGGGTGGAATTGAACTCGGGTGCTAACCACTCGATCACCGTGCAGCCCATTGTACAATTATTTCCTATGTATGTCAAAATGTTGTTTTTATTTGCCTCAAGATGGGAACTGATACCAGAGTGTGTGAATATGATCAATAAATATAATTAGGTATATCCGATATTGTCCAATTCTCAATTTCTGATACCGATATAATTCGATACCGATATGTGTAACATGACTCATTTCCTGTGTTGGAATGAACACATATGTATGTGTTGTATACAACATTTTTGTAATATGTTTTTTTTTCATAATCTGAGAAAAAATCAGATACCGATATCAGTACCGATAATTATCGAACATCCCTAAATACAGTATCATTGCTAATGACAAAGGGAAACAAATACCACTTTTGAAGTACATATTTTTGATCAATTTTAGTTGATTATTATAGATTTTATTCTGATCGCTCATGAGGGTCTTCTGTAATGTTGTGATTGTGACAAAACACAGAAACAGTCATCATGACCACAGATGGTGCTGGGATAATGATTAATATATTAATATAACGACTGACAAACAGCCGGCTCACTCTTTGCCAAATGAATTCAATAAAATGATATTAATTATGTTAAAATGCTGAGTGATTTGCAAATCCAAATTTGTGTGGGAAAAATCCATATAATTTAATAAAACCAAAATAGTCTTCATCTCTGAGCACATATTTGAATCTCTGAGCACATATTTGAATCTCTGAGCACATATTTGAGTCTTTCAACAATAAAACGATGAAGTGCAATTACATTACTTTGATACCGGCTCACGGTATGACAACCTTGGGCAAAAAAAATAAAATCAAAAAATCATGTTTTTCACTGTATTATAATTACAGCTCTTAAATGGAAATATGTTTATTGAATAGAGAAAAAAAGTCAAAACAGTCATAGAACATTCAACAAAATTGGAAAATATGTATTTAAAATAACAAAACACAACATAATTAAACCCAGACATCCAGTATGAAGGGTGGAAAACACTTTTAAAAATTTGAAAAGTTGAAACAACCTAACAAAATTCTAAACAAATGAACGCTTAAACACATTAACAAAAGATGAAACCAAAGTATAATTACAGCTCTTAAATGGAAATATCTTTTTTGAAAAGAGAAAAAAAAGTCAAAACAATCATAGAACATCATGAAATTGGAAAATATGTATTTAAAATAAAATAAAAAACACAACTTAATTAAACCCAGACATCCAGTATGAAGGGTGGAAAACACTTTTAAAAATTTGAAAAGTTGAAACAACCTAACAAAATTCTAAACAAATGAACGCTTAAACACATTAACAAAAGACAAAACCAGAGTATAATTACAGCTCTTAAATGGAAATATCTTTATAGAAAAAAGAGAAAAAAAAGTCAAAACAATCATAGAACATGATGAAATTGGAAAATATGTATTTAAAATAACAAAACACAACTTAAGTAATCAATAATAGGATGCAAAACACTTTTAACAAACTGTGAAAATTTGAAAAAGTTGAAACAACCTAACAAAATTCTAAACAAATTAACGTTTAAACACATTAACAAAAGACAAAACCAGAGTATAATTACAGCTCTTAAATGGAAATATCTTTATTGAAAAGAGAAAAAAAAGTCAAACCAGTCATAGAACAATTATAAAATTGAAAAATATGTATTTAAAATAACAAAACACAACATAATTAAACCCAGACATCCAGTATGAAGGGTGGAAAACACTTTTAAAAATAAAAGTTGAAAAAAAGTTGAAAAAGTTGAAACAACCTAACAAAATTCTAAACAAATTAACTCTTAAACACATTAATAAAAGACGAAACCAGAGTATAACTACACCTCTTAAATGGAAATATCTTTATAGAAAAAAGAGAAAAAAAAGTCAAAACAATCATAGAACATGATGAAATTGAAAAATATGTATTTAAAATAACAAAACACAACATAATTAAATCCAGACATCCAGTATGAAGGGTGGAAAACACTTTTAAAAATTTGAAAAGTTAAAAAAGTTGAAACAACCAAACTAAATTCTAAACAAATTAACGCTTAAACACATTAATAAAATACAAAACCAGAGTATAATTACAGCTCTTGAATGGAAATATCTTTATTGAAATGAAAAAAAAGTCAAAACAGTCATAGAACATGATGAAATTGAAAAAAATATATATTTAAAATAACAAAACACAACTTAATTAAACCCAGACATCCAGTATGAAGGATGCAAAACATTTTTAATAAACTGTGAAAAAGTTGAAACAACCAAAAAAAAATCTAAACAAATTACCATTTAAACACATTAACAAAAGACCAAACCAATGCCAATCACACCAACTGGATTGTACCATAATTGTAATGGTGCATGTCATTCAAGCAATTAGCGCTAATCATGCGAGTGTCGTTATTCGCCTCCAATCCTTTGATTGACTGCAATTTGTTTCATGTTTTGTTAAAGTTTCCCGAAATGTTAATTTGTTTTGAGTCATGCTAATGTCTTTTCTGAAATGTAAATTCGATTCGACTTTTGTTACTCTTTTTTTTTTTAAATATGAAAGTCTTTCACTGTGTTTTGCACTTCTCTGCCACTTGAAAGTACGTACGATGGAGCTCAACGTTTATCTTGTTTACACTTTAATAGCGTGCTCCTTAGCAGCAATGCCCCGTGCTAATTAACGTATTTCTTTTGCATGGGTGTAATTAAACTTCAAACAGCTTGGTTGAGCTACAAGCTCGGCTGTTAGTGGATGGAGTCATCAAATGCTGACTTGTTCCTTGTCATTTTTCAAGCTCTGGGGGGTTTACAGCGTTGTATGAGGCTGTTGAAGGATGCATTATTGCAGTATTTCTATACTTTGACTCACTCGGGCACCTCTTTGTTCAATAAGGACGGAGAGTTTTGTTGTAGTACATACAGTGCTTTAGTATTAGTGCTCACAACGGAGAGGAAGCCTCATTTTTTCCTAAGTTTCCCTTAGGATTTTTTTTAAAGCTGTGGTGGTGGGCTGCATAGAAGGCAAAACTGCATCCAATGTTCTACTGCTGGTTACTAGAACCTTGGTAAGTTTCAGGAAAATATCAGTTCCCAACAGCTTTTTGTGAGAACCTACTGTAACCTACGGACTGCTGGTTACTAATGTGAGTGTGAATGGTTGTTTGTCTATATGTGCCCTGTGATTGGCTGGCCACCAGTCCAGGGTGTACCCTGCCTCTCGCCCGTAGAAAATGAATGAGAAAGACGTGTGTTTGTGTGTTCAAGTCTCACATAAGCATTGTGGATGATGGGCAAAATTCCCACCCAAAAACTGCTGGTTACTTGAACATTGGTAAGTTTCAGGAAAATATCAGTTCCCGACTAAAAATGGGAAACCAACTTTTTGTGAGAAAATACATTTTCTAGCACAACTTTGACAATATTTTTTTTGCTATTGTTACAGCTTGAATATCGAAACAACTATACCAACATTCATTCATTCATTTTCTACTGCTTTGCTGGGGGTGCTGGAGCCTACCCCAGGAGGGTTACACCCTGGACTGGTGGCCAGCCAATCACAGGGCACATATAGACAAACAACCATTCACACTCACATTAATAGTAGAACATTGGTAAGTTTCAGGAAAATATCAGTTCCCAACTAAAAATGGGAAACCAGCTTTTTGTGAGAAGATACATTTTCTAGCACTACGTTGGAAATATTTTTTGCTATTGTTACAACTTGAATATCGAAACAACTATACCAACATTCATTCATTCATTTTCTACTGCTTTGCGGGGGGTGCTGGAGCCTATCCCAGGAGGGGTACACGCTGGTCTGGTGGCCAGCTAATCACAGGGCACATATAGACAAACAACCATTCACACTCACATTCATACCTACCAGCAGTAGAACATTGGTAAGTTTCAGGAAAATATCAGTTCCTAACTAAAAATGGGAACCCAGCTTTTTGTGAGAGGGCACATATAGACAAACAACCATTCACACTCACATAACATCACGTTATGTGAATGGAGCATTGCTGGTGTTTTTTGGAGGTTTATTCAGAAGGCTTTATACGTAGTTGCGTTCCTTTATGTGGATTCTTTGCTGGCTCTTTTTATCTGTTTGTATATCTTTAGAATGAACAGAAGATAGATGTGTGTGTTCAAGGCTCACAGTTTTTCTTAAAATTTTCTTTCGGTGAGAATGTCAACATTTGATTTTATGGCTTTATGTGATGAGTCGTGTTTAGTTCAATCATTTTTGCATCAGGGTTTCATCGTAATGGAATTAATTAATTATTATAATTAATTAATTGGCTAGAATGCAGATAGAATTATGATGGCTTTCTATGTGCTTACGTCCCACACTTTACACTCGGGGTAGAATGCTTAGATTGTGATGAGCTCATGGTCGCAGACTTTGAATGCACCAGCATCACAAATATGTTTAAGTGCTTATGGCTTTAAAAAAAAAAAAAAGCTTGATCATTGAAATTTTCTCTACAGTCGAATTGTTTGGCTCGGAAAATTCCAAACATCCATGCAGGATTAAGCAGATCCTGCGCCTGTTGCCGCTTGATACAGAGAAACAAAAACTAAGCGCCTCCTTTTTTCTTTCGCATCACAAAGAATTTAACAATAGAAGCAAGTCAGGATAAGACCCGTGTATAAATTCCAAACAATAAAAGAATAGCATCCTCCGCCAAATCGGTGCCTGCTTGTGTTTTTGTTTTCTTCCAGTCAGATAATGGAACTGAGCTGGAAAGCATCATTAGTTTGTGGATGCACTGGAGGATAAAAGGATGGATGGATGCAGTACCGAGACCCCGTACCAATTGGTTTCAGTTCTGTTTCACTTCCTGCGAAACATTTCTCTCCTTCCTTCAAAACTCTCTTTTGGCTAAGTGAGTGAATTTTTTTTTTTTAAGACGCCTGTTTTCCAATTTACCACCTTTTTAGAGGAGCCCAGGCTTGGCTCCCACGTAATCCAAACCCCGGGTGTGCTGTGGTTAAGCTTGGTTTATCCTTCTGCGTAATCACGCCGCCGTCCCATCGTGAACCCTGCGAAGTTCTGACAGTGACAGTTTTTTCCACCAGCAACTCGGAAGCTTTCAGAAATTAATTACAAATGATTTTTATGCGGCTGCACGGTGGACGAGTGGTTAGCACACATGGCTCACAGCTAGAAGACCCGAGTTTGATTCCATCCTCGGGCATCTCTGTGTGGAGTTTGCATGTTCTACCCGTGCATGCGTGGGTTTTTCCCGCCTCACGCCGGAAGACAGCTGGGATAGGCTCCAGCACCCCCGCGACCTTCGTTAGGATAAGCGGTAGAAAATTAATGAATTAATCATTTTTATGCACCCCCTTGCATATGGGATGAATTGTACCTAAGCATGTAAGATACCTTGTGAGCAATTTTCCATATAACATTTTAATTATGGGCTGCACGGTGGTAGAGTGGTTAGCCCTCAGGCCTCACAGCTAGGAGACCCGAGTTCGATTCCACCCTCAGGCATCTCTGTTTTCCCTGTGGTTTTCTCGGGGTACTCCGGTTTCCTCCCACATTCCAAAAACATGCTAGGTTAATTAGTTGGATTAATCACAGGTTAATGGAATACCCAGTTAATCAACAACTATTTTGGTAATGCACTGATTGTTTTTTTTTTATATATGTAAATATCCTAGGCTGCACGGTGACAAGTGGTTCGCGAGTAGGCCACACAGCTAGGAGACCCAAGTTCGATTCCACCCTCTCTGTGTGGAGTTTTCATGTTCTCCCTGTTTCTCCGGGTACTCCGGTTTTCCTCCCACATTCCAAAATAATGCTAGGTTAATTGGTTGGATTAATCACAGGTTAATGGAATATCCAGTTAATCAACAACTATTTTGGTAATGCACTGATTGTTTTTTTTTTTATATGTAAATATCCTAGGCTGCACGGTGGTCAAGTGTGGTCAAGTAGGCCGCACAGCTAGGAGACCCAAGTTCGATTCCACCCTCTCTGTGTGGAGTTTGCATGTTCTCCCCGTGCATGCGTGGGTTTTCTCCGGGTACTCCGGTTTCCTCCCACATTCCAAAAACATGCTAGGTTAATTAGCGACTCCAAATTGTCCATAGGTATGAATGTGAGTGTGAATGGTTGTTTGTCTATATGTGCGCTGTGATTGGCTGGCCACCAGTCCAGGGTGTAGACAGCTGGGATTGGCTCCAGCATCCCCCGCGACCTCAGGTAGAAAATGAAAGAATTTTGATTATGACACTGAAACGCAACATTTGACCGAAACCTAAACATCCCTTTGGTTCCCCCGTTAATGCTTTGGTTGTTGTCTTCGTTCTCTGCAAAGCAATTCTCGTCCTTTCTTTTCTGGCAAACACGGTTTTCTTCCTGCAGCGATGCACTGGCGCCGGCGTTAAGCTCGCCCATGAGTTGAACTCATTGATTTCTGCTGTCCCCACGCCGCCCCGACACAGGCCAGACTCCGGGAGCCTGTTGATTGATCTCCCCATGGTCTATCGACTGTTTTGCTTGTCTCGTCTCGTCTTCATCCTCTGTGTGCCTTGAATGTCTTATGCGAAGTACCCATTTTAGCGTCGACTACCGATTTTAATGGCAATTATGACTTATGTCATAAACAATGACCTAAACCACACAATGATCAACAGGCGTAATTATACATAATAGGGTTTGCCTTTGCTGTGTATGGAATCAAACCTTTTGATTTCATCATTTCCACACAGTAATCTAGAACAGGGGTGGGCAAACTACGGCCCGGGGGCCACATCCGGCCCGCCAAGTGTTTGAATACAATCTTTCCAAAGTATTTCATTTAAACTCAACATACAACCTGGCATCATGGCCTGAGCCAACCTTTTGATGGTTGTATCAATTTCGTTGTTTGACATGGTCTGTTGTTTACAAAGTGCTCCTGAAAAAAGAGACACAAGCACATAATAATAATAATAAAAATTAAAATAGTAATTATTATATTATTATAACTATTATGATTATTATATTTATTATATTAATGCTAATTATTATATTAATTATATATAATAATATTGTTATATTTGCATATTTTACATAATAATAATATAATAATTATTATTTTAATTTATTTTAATTATTGTAATATTTTATTATTTTTAAAATATTTAAATATGAATATAAAATAATAAATAATAATATTTATTATTATAAATATTATTATAATATATAATTATATATATCCCCCCCCCCCCCCCCCCCCCGGAAATTTTGTTATATCAATGCAGCCCGCGAGTCAAAAAGTTTGCCCACCCCTGATCTAGAATCTGTAAAATGTCAGCCATTAGTCGCAAAGGCAACACAATGAAATCCGTCTACGTTTTAGGATCAAAACGTTCCTGTCAAATCAAACGTGTGGGTTGCAATACAAGGTTTATTCTGGGATTTTTTTGAAGCTGTGGTGGTAGGCTGCATGGGTGCCGTCCTTGAGTAATACGAATACTTTTTTTGACTTCAAAATAACCCAATTCGCAGAGTAATAACTTCAATATTTTCGTGATAGAAATCTGTCCTGTATAAACAAGATTTTTATTCAGAGTCCAGGGTTACGTCCCAACACCTTAAATAAGCCGACCGGCGCCTACATTAGCAGAGAACTGATAATGTGCTGTGTCGGCCTCGGTTGTTTTTGTCAGAATATCAATCCCTTGAAGTGTCTTTGTTAGATTTATCCCGTCATTAAACATCCTCCCGCTTTGATTTTTCTCACTTGAGCCAGTTAAAAGTTTGCCGGTGTATCGACGCACCGGTCAAAGCGAATGTCTGGGAGGCATGGATGGATCCGTCGGAAGCGATTTAGGCCCTTGTGAGATGCCAACCGGCTCAATAAAACCAATTTTTATTGGCTTTTTTAATTTGACGCAAAGCGGACGGGAACAAGTATATGTTAATTGCAACAAGAAATCAATGGTGTAGTGTAAAGAAATATATATTATGGGGTGGAATTTGTGGGAAAAAAATATTTAGGCGGAAATGGGCGAGGTTAGTACATACACGTACTATGATATAATTATTATACATTCAGTTTTGAGGCTTTTTTTTTTACCTTTGGAGTCGTCCCTCCGTTATTTACATGCCAATAGATGACAATAGGATATCAAATTTTTTATGTTATTTTTTTTTAGCATTTACACCAAATGTAATGGAACACATAGTACCTTCCAAAAAGTTCAACTTTTGTATCATCAGACCACAGAGTCTTTTTTTCCCAAAGGTCTTGAGGATCATCAAGATGTTTTCTGGCAAAAAAAATTTTTTGTTTTCGTCTTGGAATTCTGCCATGCAGGCTGTTTCTGCCCAGCGTTTTTCTTATGGTGGAGTCATGAACACTGACCTTAACTGAGGCAAGAGTTCTTTGGATGTTGCTGTGGGGACTTTTGTGACCTCTTGGATGTGTCTTGGAACTTTCCACTCTGGGGGAGGTTCATCACTTTTGCATGTTTTGCATGATAATGACTCTCACTGTGGTTAGCTGGAGTCCCAAAGCATTAGAAATGGCATTATAATATTTTTCCAGAGAGTCGCTGGATTTTGTTCTGTCTTAGTAATGAAAAGTTTCATTTAAAAACTGAATTTTGTGTTCGGTTGTGTTATCATTGACGAATATCTGAAACATGCAAGTGTGACAAATGTGGAAATAAATACGAAATCACAAAGAGCGTACACACATTTTCACACCTTATCATGTCATAAATAAATAAATCAAATAAATGTGACCTCAGCTCAGAAGATGTGAAAGAGCTGCCGGGTGAGATGGCAGCAGAAGGTTCGCTTCAAGCGGCTCCAAGGTCGCAGTTAGCTGACAGCGGCGTTGAACCTCAAGCAGAAGGGGCAGTCTTAATTGCTCTTTGTCTTGTGGGTTCGGTGACAACAAGGATGAGTGGGAGTTTGCAGGTGGTAAATAAAGATCGTGCCACAGCGGTATTGGACAGGGAATGAGACGGAAGCAAATTGAGGTCTGCAAATAAGTCTTCACCTAATTACGAGTGTGGAAGAGAGTTACAGAGAATGCTGTGGATTCGCACGCTTGGATTCGAGTAACTTCCAGGGGAAGCTTGTTAAAAAATGCATTTACTCAGTAAAAACAAGATGTTGTTTTTACTGTATTTTTTCTACTGAGCCTGTGAACGCATCATGTTTTTCTCAGCATAATTTTGCCTGTATATGCAGTAGCATCAGGTTGCACGGTGGAGGAGTGGTTAGCGCGCAGACCTCACAGCTAGGAGACCCGAATTTGATTCCACCCTCATGCGTGGGTTTTCTCCGGGTACTCCAGTTTCCTCCCACATTCCAAAAACATGCTAGGTTAATTAGCCACTCCAAATTGTCCATAGGTATGAATGTGAGTGTGAATGGTTGTTTGTCTATATGTGCCCTGTGATTGGCTGGCCACCAGTCCAGGGTGTACCCCGCCCCCGCTTCAAACCTGTGGACAATTTGGAGTCGCCAATTTCACTTTTAGTAAAGTCACTTTTAGGGTTGAAAGCCAATTTACCTAAAGTCATTGTGTGTAGTTTTGCTTTATTTTAGTTTTATTGTACTTTGTTTTTAACTTGGTTTTCTGCTTGTGTGACAGTAGAATGCAAAAAAAAATGCAGTATAAGAAGTACGTTTTTCTGTACTTTTTTTCTCCACTTCTTTTGAATCCTATACATGTCATCAGGCAAGTACTCTCCAAGCTTCATTATACAGTGGTTAACTTCTTTTTACACTTGACAGTTAAGTATATTAAAAACTACGGTGTGTGAACCTTTTGGAGTCAATTTGGAGTTACCGATTAACCAAGTAGTGCAAGAGGCAGGGTACACCCTGGAATGGTGGCCAGCCAATCACAGGGCACATATAGACAAACAACCATTCACACTCACATTCATACCTATGGACAATTTGGAGTCGCTAATTAACCTAGCATGTTTTTGGAATGTGGGAGGAAACCGGAGAAAACCCACGCATGCACGGGGAGAATATGCAAACTCCACACAGAGATGGCCGAAGGTGGAATTGAACTTGGGTCTCCTAGCTGTGAGGCCTGTGTGCGAACCACTCATCCGCCGTGCATTCGTAACTTGTATTAACAATAACTAAATACAACATTTTAGCCTTATAAATTAACACAATGTCAACAGACTGTCACCACAAATAGATTGCAGTCCTGCAGGAAATCAAAATGATGTAATACATGTTGTGATATACTGTACCTTGTCCCTATGGAGCCGATGTTCCAAAACATTGTAGAACTTTATGCTATGATCCAAAAATAAGGCCTCAGTGCTGGGCTGGTTGAAAGAGACCCATGCAGCGCAAATACTGGACTCATCCTCGGCGCTCGGCAACCCACGCTACACCACTGCGCCGATGGATTTAGAAAGTGATGTCATAAAAGCTCCTGTGGGTGGACCAGTGGCTTTCTCAATACTGATGCTGTAACGCATGTCCGTGTATTCGTTTAATGGCTCCTTCACTCGGCCTTGTTGTTGGAAGAAGTCGCCAACGCCCCTACCAGGCCTTTTGTTCAGAAGTGGTCACAAAGGGTTAAACCATTAGGAACCCCTGGGGAGCAGCTGCTGTGTGATCAAATATATCGGACCAAATATTAAAAAAAGGACACATAAGTGTGATGTAATATCAGTTTGCTTTCTCAGCATGCATCTTTTTAGTCGAATTGAAGATAGTCACCGCAGGTTCTTGTCCATAAAGATTACTCTATGTATGTATGTCCATTATTCCTAAACCAATAATATATTTCCCTTCAAGTACTTCTGCTCTCTTAACAATTCAACCTGCTCATGTTTTAAGCTTTACTTACTTGATTAAAAGCAGCTTTCGCTTATCTCTGTAGGGAGTATTTTAGTATTCGGCTATACTGAAATCCACCCTGGATTATTTTAATTCACTAGTCAAATAATCTGCTGCAGACAATCAATGTTATTATTGATAATGCATCTTGCTTGCTGGAAATATTTCAATATTGAACAAAGTAAAATTTGTTCTCAATCAGAAATCACTCCACACTCTTTATTGCTCTCTGGTTCTACCATATCTTACTTATTTTGTGGAAATATGGGCTAATAACTATAAAAGCAATCTTAACTCGCTAAATGTACTGCAAAAAAGGTCAGTAAGGATAATTCATAATGCCGCCTACAGAGAACATACTAACTCCTTATTTCTAAAATCACAAATACTTCAACTTGCTGATATAGTTCATCTTCAAACAGCTAAAATAATGCATAAGGCTAAAAATAATAATAATTAGCTAAAAATGTCATCCAATACTTCTCTACAAGAGAGGAGAAATATGATCTCAGGGAAGAACTACATTTGAATCACTAAATTAAATTAAATTAAATTAAATTAAATTAAATTAAATTAAATTAAATTAAATTAAATTAAATTAAATTAAATTAAATTAAATTAAACAAGAGAGGAGAAATATGATCTCAGGGAAGAAGTACATTTGAAACACTTCTATGCTAGGACTACGTTAAAAAGCCATAGCATTTCAGTAAATAAAATAAAATAAATAAAATAAATAAAATAAATAAAATAAATAAAATAAATAAAATTAAATTAAATTAAATTAAATTAAATTAAATTAAATTAAATTAAATTAAATTAAAAAATAAACAAAACCTTAAACTCTGTTAAGAAAGCAGGAAGTGAACAAATGTAACAGTTACTGATTGTAAAAGTACCAGATGGAGGGGTAGGATTTAATAAGCTTTGCTTCTTCCTACTCCTTTTGGACATGTGGAACTGTGAACTGATTATGGGATGCATTCAATTGTAATCTGATGCATGTTCAAATGAAATACAACCATTACCATTACCATTACCATTACATAATGCTCCTCTGAAATGGACAAATATGTTTTGTAAAGTGTATACCAATGTTGTTATCAGAATTGGATCCTGATGGTGTTGTCAAGTTGATAAGCACATATAATTTTAATATACAGCTCGCCCCACTCAAATGTTCATTTCTATATTTCTATACACAGGAGCATAAGCAAATGAATCACAATGTTATTCAAAACAAACACGCCGGATCGCAGTCGGTCCTTCACACTTTTCTTTCCAAGATGTTGTTTGCGGTGCCCATCAGTCTGTCCGTCCATCGTCCTCCTTCCTCGTGTCCTCCTCGCCATATCCATCTCCATTCACCATTAATCTTCCAAACAATGAATTGAAACCTAGTGACTCTATCACTCCCATTATCGACTGCTGCAGTCGTCTCTTATTTATGTTCCATTTTTCGAGCGTTCTTCCTCGCTCAGCCACTCTGTGATCGCCATGTAATGTCTATTATGAATAATGCAGACAGCAGACAAAAATAGTCGCACTGCTTTTTTCTTGGCTCAGATTAGTTTTGCAAGAGTTTGACAGAATTGTTTTTTTTAAATATATATATATATATATATATATATTTATATTCAAGAGTGTCTGTGAAACTGAAATTAAGATGTAGATATGAAGGTACTCGGGTTCCCAAAGCTTGGAAGAGTTTGTTACTGGCTCTTTGTGAAAGGAGGGCTCATTTGGTAATGGTAATGGTAATGGTAATGGTAATGGTTTTATTTCATTTGAACATGCATCAGATTACAATTGAGTGCATCCCATAATCAGTTCCCAGTTCCACATGTCCAAAAGGAGTAGGAAGAAGCAAAGCTTATTAAATCCTACCCCTCCATCTGGTACTTTTACAATCAGTAACTGTTACATTTGTTCACTTCCTGCTTTCCTAATATAGTTGAAGGTTTTGTTTATTAATTTTATTTAATTTTATTTTATTTTATTTTATTTTATTTTATTTTATTTTATTTTATTTTATTTTATTTTATTTTATTTTATTTTATTTTATTTTATTTTATTTTATTTTATTTACTGAAATGCTATAGCTTTTTAACGTAGTCCTAGCATAGAAGTGTTTCAAATGTACTTCTTCCCTGAGATCGTATTTCTCCTCTCTTGTAGAGAAGTATTGGATGACATTTTTAGCTAATTGGTTATTTTTATTTCCCCTCTTAAAGGTTCTGTTTGTGTTTGTGTTCCATACCCTGCAACTTTATTTTCCCATACTGACTGCATTGGATATTGCAGTATTCGCCTTATTTTGCACAAACAGCGTTTATTTGTGAAATGCTTCCAGTGGCATCACAGTAAATGAAGCATCCTCCTATTGGTGAAGACGTTCAGGGCGATATCATTAAGAAAGCCAATATCAAGCATACGTTGATAAAACCTGTTTTTATTATCCGATGCGGCAGCCATGATTAAACCCGATGAATTCAGCCAATAAGTGACTGCCCTATGACTAACACAGACGACCTTGCATTTTGCCCAAAGTCAACTCGGAAATACTCCAGCTCAGATGATGACCCTGGACAAGATAAGCAATAGAGAATGAAATGAATTCATGAAAGTGGGTTTGCAGATGTGTGAGAATGTGAAATGTCCATCAGACGGTAAGATGTAGATAACTTTAGTTTTGGAATTAAGCAGCTGACCACAGTCTCGATGTTTCACTCTTTAGTGGTGCTCGTCTCGTTTATGCATTAGGAAAAGACTGTTATGCATGATTATACTGCTGAGTTTAGAAACTGGATTCATTGGATGAGCGCCAGTCATGCAACTTGTGAGCACGAGCAACAATTTTTGTCATTTGAAATTGTTTGCTTGTGAAGTGTAACGCAAAACAAACCAAGCAGATTTTATTTGGTGTATTCGGAATGGGAGCTGATGTTGAAGCGTTCATGGTTCATGGTTGTCATGGTTGTTCCGAGCAGTGGATGTCCAAGTTAGTATTCAGATGCCCTTTTGTACCTGACGCATGAGAAGCTATCCCATTTCAACACATGCGTCCAATAATGGTACGATCAAAGTTTAAATTTAATTACATTTTTAGAGAAGTATTGGATGACATTTTTAGCTAATTGCATTATTTTAGCTGTTTTTAAGATGAACTATATCAGCAAGTTGAAGTATTTGTGATTTTAGAAATAAGGAGTTAGTATGTTCTCTGTAGGCGCCATTATGAATTATCCTTACTGGCCTTTTTTTGCAGTACATTTAGCGAGTGAAGATTGCTTTTATAATTATTACCCCATATTTCCACACAATAAGTAAGATCAAAGATCTGGAGGAATAGTTATATATAAAAATATATAATATAAAAATATTACAAAGTGATGCGCTCAAGGCTGTGTGATTTAAAAAAAAAAAAGTGTGATATTTTAAAAAATTTCCACACAATAAGAGAACAAATTAAAATTTTGAACAAATGTTGCTTTGTTCAATATTGAAATATTATCTGGGGCATTCTAAATAGTGTTATCAGGAAAAGTAACAAGAAGACAAACTACCCTAATTATTTCATGGTGACTATAGGGGTGTTACATACAGAGCTCTAATAATGGTAAAAATCATATTTAAAAAGCCATAAACAGGATAAACAGCAATAAAGGAGGGACCTGAACAAGAATTCTCATAGTTTGATTTGTCGTGCATTTTTATTGTGATTAGTTTTTGCAAAAATTTGCTGTGACATTTGTGCGCCCTAAATAAACCAGGATGCATCAGACAAACTATGAGGTTGACAGCTAATCAGCTTTCATTATCGGGTCGACCAGAGGTTGATGACCGCATAACAGATGATATATGATTATCCTTCTACAGTAGTGATTTTGTATATTCATTTTTTTCCAAACTGCTCGCTCAGCTCCATCGACCCGCAGTCTGCTTATCGATGCAACTAAAAGGCCTCGGTTTAAATCACTGACCTCATATTACACCGCATCTTCTATACTCGGCATCGACTAAACATGTCGTCACGTATACCAAAGTACAAAAATGTAACATTACTTCAATGTCCAAATTAGAAGCAGACCTAATTTTTTCCTGGCGCTCGGCCCAGAACTGCATCATCATGTTTCACTGGTAATTAAAACTGATGCTAAGGAGCCTGTTAAACTGTCTTATGTATTAAACATTGCATAACAGCAAAACGTGGAAATAAATCACACTAGTAAAAGCAACTGTTCATATCATATCAAAATGTTTATAATGCTATCAACCTAATGACTGTCACTTCTACAGAATGAATCAAGCTTTAAAACAATGTTAAAGTGGTATAATATTTAAGTTGTGGCATTTTAACCAAGTTGCTCAAGTGTAAAAACGTCTCCAATTGACTTGAATGGTCGATTAGAAGGCTGAACAGGAAACCTTTGACTCATCCATCCATCATATCATTGCAGAGGGGCTTAGCTGTTCCCTTTGTACATGTTCACGCGATGCACGTGTGTCCTTGATGATCCGAGACCAGAGAATGAACCAGCGTGTCCTAGAATATCAATGAGCCTAATGAATCTTCCTTATTAAACACAAACAAGCACAGGTCTGCAGGGAGGGGTGAGTCGATGTGCTAGACTGGGAGAAGGGATGAAGTAGAGCAGAGATCTGGGGCACGTCTTCATCCACCTACCAGGATCACCCTTGCAACATGAGTTAAGCTCCACGCACCCATAAGTCATAAGCGCTCTAAAAATAATGAGATGGACAACTTGTTTCGTTTACCGTAGTTTCCGGCGTATATGACGCTGCTTTTTTTCTCATACTAAACCCTGCAGCGTGTACAATAGTGGGACAAATTTAATAGATAAAAATATGAGCTGGAAACCTCATATTACAAAATATACAACATAAAGTGGCCAGAAATATTTCAGTATTGAACAAAGCAATCTTCACTCGCTAAATGTACTGAAAAAAAGGCCAGTAAGGATAATTCATAATGCCACCTACAGAGAACATACTAACTCCTTATTTCTAAAATCACAAATACTTCAACTTGCTGATGAGAAATATGATCATATGCTCATATCACCTTATACTTCGGTATGTGACTAAATTAAATAAATTAAATTAAATTAAATTAAATTAAATTAAATTAAATTAAATTAAATTAAATTAAATTAAATTAAATTAAATTAAATTAAATTAATAAATAAAAACCTTGAACTATATTATGAAAGCAGGAAGTGAACAAATGTAACAGTTACTGATTGTAAAAGTACCAGATGGAGGGGTAGGATTTAATAAGCTTTGCTTCTTCCTACTCCTTTTTGGACATGTGGAACTGTGAACTGATTATGTGATGCGTTCAATTGTAATGCCATAATGTACTCATTATGGCATCGTATGGTCATATCACCTCGTACTTCGGTACATGACAAAAAATAAAAATAAAGAAATACAATAAAACAATAAATAAAATAAAAATAAACAATAAATAAATAACTTTAAATTGTATTAGGTCATTTCACCTCATATCGGTATGTGACAAAAAATTTAAAACAAATAAAAAAAAATTATTATTTAAAAAAAATACAACTTAAAACTTAAACTATATTAGGAAAGCAGGAAGTGAACAAAAATTTTTAAAAATATATTATTTAAAAAAAAAAACAACTTAAAACTTAAACTATATTAGGAAAGCAGGAAGTGAACAAATGTAACAGTTAGTGATTGTAAAAGTACCAGATGGAGGGGTAGGATTTAATAAGCTTTGCTTCTTCCTACTCCTTTTGGACATGTGGAACTGTGAACTGATTATGGGATGCACTCAATTGTAATCTGATGCATGTTCAAATGAAATAAAACCATTACCATTACCATTACCATTACCTTCAGACTCTTAATATTCTTTGCCGCTTTAAACAGAGCAAAATATCTTCACGGATGTTTGTATGTGTGCGTCTGAGGTGTGTGTGTGTGTGTGTATGTATATGTGTGTGTTAGCGAGATGCATCAGGCTCCTTAAGAGGTGCTGGCAGACAGGAGAGAAGCCTGTTGTCACATTTATTTTTTTATCATTACCTTCCCTCACCCTCCTTCATCTGACTCCCTTGGAAGTTAAAAAAGTAATCAAAGACTCAGCATCTGACAGCTGTCGCATCACTTGTTCTGCTCTAAAAAAAAAAAAAAAAAAAATCTTTTGCAAATACAGCCGGCTTCTCTACAAAGATTCATGGGTGATGAAAATGTCTCCAACCTGTCACGGGGGACGTATGCATTTTTAACATCTCTGCTAAATGGAAGATGCTTTACCACTTATTTAACAGTCCTGCTCCCCTGATCCTATCATAGGAACGGAGCAGGCTTTTATCCTCATTGCTGGGAACTTTTTGCTCCCCGACGGTCTGTCCTGCCCTTCACATGACCACCATGGATTTAATATGCCTCGTACAAGGCTGCACAAAGAAAAGCTCTGCTGTGCTCTCGCTGATGTTACAGCAGATTAGGAGCAATGTCACTCGCTGTGGGTCAACGCGGTAAATGACACTAGGAAAAGCAAATGAAACAACAGCGTTGTTGCACCATTCCTTCAGAATGAATCACACACATTGTGAGCTTCTACGGCAAAATGGTGCAATTGTCAGGACATTATTATTGTTGTTGTACAAATATCTGACACTCTTTTATAACTTGATTCTGACCTTACGAAGATATTTCAAGAAAACAACCTGACCGGGTCATTTTTGACCCACTTATGGAAGGTTGGGGTAGTAACACAAAAACAAAAAATTCTTAAAATGTATAAAAGGTAAGTTAAAAATGTGAACGGCATGATATCAAAAACATGTTTTTTGAGGAATACCTGGAATATGAAATGATAAAAAAAAAATTAATTACGAAGATATTTCAAGAAAACAACCTGACCGGGTCATTTTTGACCCACTTATGGAAGGTTGGGGTAGTAACACAAAAACAAAAATTTCTTAAAATGTATAAAAGGTAAGTTAAAAATGTGAACGGCATGATATAAAAAACATGTTTTTTGAGGAATACCTGGAATATGAAATGATAAAAAAAATTTCATTATGAATATATTTCAAGAAAACAACCTGACCGGGTCATTTTTGACCCACTTATGGAAGGTTGGGGTAGTAACACAAAAACAAAAATTTCTTAAAATGTATAAAAGGTAAGTTAAAAATGTGAACGGCATGATATCAAAAACATGTTTTTTGAGGAATACCTGGAATATGAAATGATAAAAAAAATTTAATTATGAAGATATTTCAAGAAAACAACCTGACCGGGTCATTTTTGACCCACTTATGGAAGGTTGGGGTAGTAACACAAAAACAAAAATTTCTTAAAATGTATAAAAGGTAAGTTAAAAATGTGAACGGCATGATATCAAAAAATGTTTTTTGAGGAATACCTGGAATATGAAATGATAAAAAAAAAATTAATTACGAAGATATTTCAAGAAAACAACCTGACCGGGTCATTTTTGACCCACTTATGGAAGGTTGGGGTAGTAACACAAAAACAAAAATTTCTTAAAATGTATAAAAGGTAAGTTAAAAATGTGAACGGCATGATATCAAAAACATGTTTTTTGAGGAATACCTGGAATATGAAATGATAAAAAAAATTTCATTATGAATATATTTCAAGAAAACAACCTGACCGGGTCATTTTTGACCCACTTATGGAAGGTTGGGGTAGTAACACAAAAACAAAAATTTCTTAAAATGTATAAAAGGTAAGTTAAAAATGTGAACGGCATGATATCAAAAACATGTTTTTTGAGGAATACCTGGAATATGAAATGATAAAAAAAATTTAATTATGAAGATATTTCAAGAAAACAACCTGACCGGGTCATTTTTGACCCACTTATGGAAGGTTGGGGTAGTAACACAAAAACAAAAATTTCTTAAAATGTATAAAAGGTAAGTTAAAAATGTGAACGGCATGATATCAAAAAATGTTTTTTGAGGAATACCTGGAATATGAAATGATAAAAAAAAAATTAATTATGAAGATATTTCAAGAAAACAACCTGACCGGGTCATTTTTGACCCACTTATGGAAGGTTGGGGTAGTAACACAAAAACTAAAATTTCTTAAAATGTATAAAAGGTAAGTTAAAAATGTGAACGGCATGATATCAAAAACATGTTTTTTGAGGAATACCTGGAATATTAAATGATAAAAAAAAATTAATTACGAAGATATACTTATGCATCTAAGGGTTAATGTCGTGTGACAAACATGCAACAAAAATACAAAATCAGGAAAATCCACATCCATAAATTTTGTCTTTTGTTCTTTATTCCTGAGACCATCCATCCTGGTCTTGAGCTCAAGAGCAATGCAACGGTTTACTAAATGTTTTGAGTTAAAATTGTCATAGGCTGTAGGAGTGTGGAAGGAGTGTTGAAGAGGGTTCCACGGGGGTTTTAACAAGGGGAATGGCCCTCAGCATGAGTCTAAGTGTGTGCTCTTCTCAGCTGAGCATAATGGACAGTTTAAGCTCCTAGCACTCCCATCAAATAGACAGGCCTGCGGTTGGAGCTAATGATGGCACTTCATCTCTATTATTGAGTATTCATGATGATGGATGGATTTTGCGTCTCTGTGCATAGATTGATGTGTGAGTAGACGGCAGGATTATACATAGGACTTAAAATCAACTTTTCCTTGCATAAGTGTCTCTTTAGAGTGAATTATGTTTTGAGTTTCGGAAAATAAGTGTTGCATTTCATTGTCTCTTCAAGGAAGACGAGCCGATCGCAGGAGTCCCCAACAGCAGAGACCGCACCCACATCAGCAAGTTTCTTACCGAGCGCCATAAGAAATTGCCATGGAAACCAGAGGTAATTACTTTCTCCTATTTTTGGATCTTCACTTAGCGCTGAATCTTCTTCAGGGGAGCCTTTTAGCTCCCATCATCAGGCACTGAGGTCCAGTACTTTTTTTCTGTGACTCATCAACCATAACTTCTCATGGTGACTCATATAAGTATCAATATTTTTTTTTTTTTTAATGGACCTTATCAATGAAGAATGTTACTGTGGTATTACCTCAAAATATCATTGAGAAGAAGATGCTGCTGCCTTCCCATTCCATTTTGAGTTTGTATTTTGCAGACTTGATCTGGATTTTAAGTCGCATCCGTCACAAAATGTGTCATGGCGCCGCTCCTCACAACATTAAATACAGAAAAATAAGATGAAGTTCTGGTTTAGCTGTAGAAAGTTGCAATGTTCACCTTCACCGTCTGTCAGTGACACCAAGATCTGAGTAAGACACATTGCAGCTGAGTATTAGCACAACAATAGGGGAAACAATAAGGGTCCCGTGATTGACCCCTGGGGAACCCCACAGGTCATTTTTATGACTATTTGGTCTGAGACAATTCCAGTCTTGCCCTGTGATTGGCTGGCGACCAGTCCAGGGTGTACCCCGCCTCTCGCCCAAAGACAGCTGGGATAGGCTCCAGCACCCCGGCCGCGACCCTTGTGAGGAAAAAGCGGTAGTAAATGAACGAATGAATGAATTCCTGTCTTGCCGTCCTCCAGATAGTACTTGAACCAGTTTAGAGAATCCCATGCAGTTCTCTAACCTCATTAATAAGATCACACGTTCAACTGTGTCAAAGGCAGTCCTCAGGTCTAGCAGAACTAAAACTGCTGTGACATATTAATTATTTGCCGTGTGCCTCGGTGACAAAATTTTTCAGCAGTCACTCAATTTGCGAAGGTACTGCAGTGGAATAATGAAAAGCCTTGAGCAGACTCGGTCAAACATTGCAAAACAATTCTTCTTTTTGCTCGCTCAGCTCGCTATCTGTCCTAATTACCGGCACTAACTTGTTTTCCTGGTGCACAGCCAAAGTGGCGGAGGTCCGAGGGGCCACCAAGCTGGCGCTGTCAGAGGGAGTACGCTGTGGCTGGTGGTGGTAGAGTAGCGCCATATGCCAGCTGTCACAGCCTGATTGCGGTCACACAGGCACGCCGGGGTAGTCATACGAGCTACATGCACCTTTGTTGCGCGCTATTCTGCAGACGAAGGATGCTCAAACGGTGACTTGAACTCAAAGCCATGCAACTGTACAGTATATATTATTAATTATAGTTATGTATTAAACAGTGAATGTCCACATCTGTTGGAGTAGAATTCTATATGTATCAACAGCATCATTAGAGTAATGCATAGTAATGCACTTTTGTTACTTGTAATTAAATAAAGAGAATTAACAAAGGTCTCACAATTAGGAGACCCGAGTTCAATTCCACTCTCGACCATCTCTGTGTGGAGTTTGCATGTTCTCCCCGTGCATGTGTAGGTTTTCTCCGGGTACTCCGGTTTCCTCCCACATTCCAAAAACATGCTAGCTTAATTAGCGACTCCAAATTGTCCATAGGTATGAATGTGAGTGTGAATGGTTGTTTGTCTATATGTGCCCTGTGATTGGCTGGCCACCAGTCCAGGGTGTACCCCGCCTCTCGCCCGAAGACGGCTGGGATAGGCTCCAGCACCCCCGCCACCCTTGTGAGGATAAGCAGTAGAAAATTAATGAATATTCAAGCATTATTAGAGCCCTCTAGACATGAAATAACAACCCTATATTGACTTTTAAACTCTTATTACCCAAATTTGTAAATATAAGGAAATAAAACCTTTTAGGGGCTGCACGGTATACAGGTGGTTAGGACACAGGCTTCACAAATAGGAGACCCGAGTTCAATTCCACCCTCTGCCATCTCTATGTGGAGTTTGCATGTTTTCTCCAGGTACTCCGGTTTTCTCCCACATTCCAAAAACATGCTAGGTTAATTAGCGACTCCAAATTGTCCATAGGTATGAATGTGAGTGTGAATGGTTGTTTGTCTATATGTGCCCTGTGATTTGCTGGCGACCAGTCCAGGGTGTACCTCGCCCCTTGCACTGCTAGGTTAATTAGCAACTCCAAATTGTCCAAATTGACTCCAAAAGGTTCACGCACCTATAATTAATATAAGTAACTTTCAAGTGTAAAAATAAGTTAACCAGTGTATAATGAAGCTTGGAGAGTACTTGCCTGATGACATGTATAGGATTAAAAAGAAGTGGAGAGAAAAAAAAAGGACAGAAAAACGTAAACTGCATTTCTTTGCATTCTACTGTCACACTAACACAAAAAGAAGTACAGTAAAACTAAAACAAAGCAAAACTACACACAACGACTTTTAAGTAAATTGTCTTTTAACCCTAAAAGTGAATGTACTTCTTGCTGAGGTAAGTAAGTTTCGCCAAAATATCAGTTCAGGGTGTACCCCGCCTCTTGCCCGAAGACAGCTGGGATAGGCTCCAGCACCCCCTTGCAACCCTGAGGATAACACTCGCTAATAACTAACCAAAGACCAACCAAAAACATGTGTGGTCAACTCTGTTGCGTTTTGGTGTGCCTTTATATTTCAAATGACACATAGTTCACACAGCAAACCACTTCCTGAATCAGTCACATGGTACAGTGCTTCAGGAAGGTTAGAACGCACACTCATGTCATCAAACCATGATCCCAACCACATTTAATTTGGATTTTTGCTAATGACTTGACACACAATTCGAAGCCTCGGTACAGATTTTAACATTGCAAATTGCTAAATTTAAAAAGGAAACCATTTAACATGTCACTAATTGTGCACAAAAAACCATACAAAAGTACCAGTGGTACCTCTCCATTGGTATCACTGCACTCGGCTCTACTGAAATCATACCCCTCAGAGACCGCCTGTGAGAGACTTTCTTCAAAGTCATGCTCTGTTGGCAATGTCATAGATAAACAGCATAGCATATGCATTCACCACTGGGAAGCACATAGTGTTAGAATCCATACCGGAACAGGCAGTCATGCTCAACATTAACAATGATTTTAAGCCTATCTGTCCTTCTTTGTTAGCGGCACGTTCACCTGCCCTGAAATCCACTGTAGAGTCGGTCTGGGTCCTTGTGCACAAATCTAGGATAAGGGATTAATCCGGGATATCTTGGTTATTTTGGTTTAATTTATCCAGTGATGCAGTTGAATGGTTAGTTCACTGGTCACTACACATGGGTATCACATTCAACTGAACCTACTGTCATTAGCCACGTATACATGGACCCAAATATTCCAATTCCATTCGGGTTATTTGCTCAAACGGAAAGAATGTAACCTTTGTAGTGTAATATTCCTTTCCCCAATCCGATTGAGGTATCTTGTACCCACTCAATCGGAAAGTTGTCAGACTGAGTTCTTCTTCGAGTTTATTGGCGGTTGGCAAGCAGCTTTCGTGTGCATTAGTGCCATCTGTGGAACAGAATCTAAACCAGGGGTGGGCAAACTTTTTGACTCGCGGGCCGCATTGATATCACAAAATTTCCGGGGGGGGGGAGACTATATATTTTACACGTAACAGTCCACCTGGTATTATTGTATCTGTAAAATTGTCATGCAATCTGCTATTATTATTTATTATTTTATATTTATATTTAAATATTTAAAAAATAATAAAATATTATAATAATTAAAATAAAATTTAAATAATAATTATTATATTATTATGTAAAATATGCAAATATAACAATATTACTATATATAATTAATATAATAATTAGCATTAATATAATAAATATAATAATCATAATAGTTATAATAATAATATAATAATAATTATTTTAATTTTTATTATTATTATGTGCTTGTGTCTCTTTTTTCAGGAGCACTTTGTAAACAACAGACCATGTCAAACAACGAAATTGATAAAACCATCAAAAGGTTGGCTCAGGCCATGATGCCAGGTTGTATGTTGAGTTTAAATGAAATACTTTGGAAAGATTGGGTGGGCCGTATTCAAACACTTGGCGGGCCGGATGTGGCCTCCGGGCCGTAGTTTGCCCACCACTGATCTAAACCCTTCTATACGCCATTCACAAGTCCAGTTTTATTTAAAAAAAGAAAATACATATCTATATAAAACATGTGCCGAGCTTAATTATAAAATATTAGCAAGATTGAACTTTATCTTTTCCTGTTCCCGGGTGCGTTCTTTCAGCGAATGCTGAGATATGACGTAACACACAGCTCCAGACGTTCTTCGATTTTAAAAAAATGGAGCCCAGCAATCGGTACTGGACTCCTGCGGAAATTTTGTTTTTGATTCAAACTAAATTTCAAGACCGAACGAAGGAAAAACTGGGAATACGGAGGTATTCCAACAAGTGAAAGAAAAACTGGAGGAAGTCGGTATCACGTGATGTTGGTGTTTATGGTTTACTGGGCATGCCCTATTGACTATTCTGGTTGATTATAGCGGTGCATGTAGACACGCGATTGGAATATTCCTTTCCATGTATACCATTGCTTTCGGAAAAGTCATTCGGAAAGATTCCATTTGGAAAGAGAAAAACTCCTCATGTAAACGTGGCTATTCCCGTTTTTTTGAGGGTCGAAATATTCATTCATTCATTAATTTTCTACCTCTTATATTCACGGGGGTGCTGGAGCCTATCCCAGCTGTCTTCTGGTGAGAGGCGGGGTACACCCTGGACTGGTGGCCAGCCAATCACAGGGCACATATAGACAAACAACCATTCACACTCACATTCATACCTATGGACAATTTGGAGTCGCTAATTAAGCTAGCATGTTTTTGGAATGTGGGAGGAAACCGGAGTACCCGGAATATGCAAACTCCACATGTAAACGTGGCTATTATGTAAACATTTGTCATCATTCATAACTCATTGGGGACTATAGGAGCAGTCATATTTTCATGTTGAAGACACACAAAGCCTAAATGTTTTGTAATTATGCAATAATCCCAGACATGTGGGAACGCTTTCTCCGATTCGTGAGGTAAACGGAGGCTAGATAAGAAGCCTCGCTGCTGTTTGACAAGCACACTCATGTTTTTATGGATGTAATTTTAAAAAAGCTCCATGAGGTGCTACTCAACATGTAAGTGTGACTACAGCAGAGAACAAGAGGCGTGATGAATTTTATTCCGCCGCCTGTCTGTCATCCATCTGCCTATCCAAATACTGGATCAAAAACAAGATTACAGATGTCTCATTTTCATTACAAGCGTCTTATTGCGATAGGACCGTTGATGGACGGATGGGTGCTATCGACTTTCTGCATTGGAAATGCCGGCCATGACGGGGAAACATGTAATCAGTGAGCAGATGGCAGATTATACAAACCCCATTACAGAAGTTGATGAGTCTAGAATATAGATCACATGAATCTCGTCTTCTATTTCTAGTCCGCTCCTCGTTCTTATGACCTCATATTAACCCTGCTGATGAATATGAACACCGTTTGTGCTTCTTTGACCACTGGTCCCCCCCAACCTGTCTGCACTTTGGACAGCTTAAAAAGCCATAGCATTTCAGTATGTGGAATCAAACTATGGAATGGATTGAGTAAGGACCTCAAACAATGCACAACGATGAGCCAATTCAAGAAACAATACAAGCAGTTGATGTTTGCTAAATACAAAGAGAAGAAGAAGAAGAGTCTTGAACCAGTCATGATGTGCTATATATATCACTATATTGACACTTACTATGGTACACATTATGGCATTGGATGCTCATATCACCTTGTACTTCGGTACGTGACAAAAATTAAATTAAATTAAATTAAATTAAATTAAATTAAATTAAATTAAATTAAATTAAATTAAATTAAATTAAATTAAATTAAATTAAATTAAATTAAATTAAATTAAATTAGGAAAGCAGGAAGTGAACAAATGTAACAGTTACTGATTGTCATCCAATACTTTTCTCCAAGAGAGGAGAAATATGATCTCAGGGAAGAAGTACATTTGAAACACTTCTATGCTAGGACTACGTTATGCTAGCCATAGCATTTCAGTATGTGGAATCAAACTATGGAATGGATTGAGTAAGGACCTCAAACAATGCACAACGATGAGCCAATTCAAGAAACAATACAAGCAGTTGATGTTTGCTAAATACAAGGATGAAGAGTCTTGAACCAGTCATGATGTGCTATATATATCACTATATTGACACTTACTATGGTACCCATTATGTCATTGGATGCTCATATCACCTTGTACTTTGGTACGTGACAAAAATAAATTTTAATTTTATTTAATTTTATTTAATTTTATTTAATTTTATTTAATTTTATTTAATTGTATTTTATTTTATTTATGTTATGTTTATTTAATTTTATTTAATTTTATTTAATTTTATTTAATTTTATTTAATATATTAGGAAAGCAGGAAGTGAACAAATGTAACAGTTACTGATTGTAAAAGTACCAGATGAAGGAGTAGGATTTAATAAGCTTTGCTTCTTCCTACTCCTTTTGGACATGTGGAACTGTGAACTGATTATGTGATGCATTCAATTGTAATCTGATGCATGTTCAAATGAAATAAAACCATTACCATTACCATTACATTTAAACTGTAAAATAGCATATAATTGTATCATAAGAAACTCAGTAAAACTGCAGTAAGAGTTGTGATGCACTTTAATGTCATTCTAATGCGAGGATGTGTGCATGGATTGATATTTAAAAAAAAAAAATCATTGGTGTACCTTTGCCAGGAACATCATGTCTCACTTTCCTGATCCAAATGGGATTCACAGTGTCAGCTGGTGCGATTCCTCATCAGCGGGTGCAATGAGCGGCCATTTGTCAGTGCCTGATGCCAGCATGAATGCAGCAGGCTGCACCAGACTTGGAGGAGTGAGAATTTCGGATTTGTTCTCCTCTTGATGGTGCAACCAGATGGGTGGCGTAGAGTGGAGAGTGGAGATTTCGGGTAGCGGCACACGGGGCGATATGCCAAGATAAATGTAGGAGGAAAAATGGGCAAATGGCGTCTTCTCTTGTTTTAGCTGTATTTCATATCTCAAATCTTCATCATGCATTTTTTCAATTTTCTTTTAGGAGTGTCACAAGATTAAAACGTAATGAGAGTTCTCTTTTAGACGAACGTTGTTTCCTGAGAACAAGGCAGGACATCATATTATGAACTATGATATCACATCATACGGAAGTGGCAGTGTGTTTGGTATTATTGGAACTGCAAAGTGTAAACCTTGCAATCCAACCTACCTTGGTGTGCCCGGTGTCAGCGAGTGACGTGTTTTTTCTGTTCGAGTTGAACAGCTTTTGCTTTGATGTAAACTACTTAAGATTTGTCAGATCAAAACATGTAGCTGTTCGGACTTGTCTATATACTTAATCACTGAACAGGTCGATTTACACGAGCACCATCGATCACCGGTTGTGCTTCGTTACGCACATCATACGTATGTAATGGTAATGGTTTTATTTCATTTGAACATGCATCAGATTACAATTGAATGCATCACATAATCAGTTCACAGTTCCACATGTCTGAAAGGAGTAGGAAGAAGCAAAGCTTATTAAATCCTACCCCTCCATCTGGTACTTTTACAATCAGTAACTGATACATTTGTTCACTTCCTGCTTTCCTAAGATAATTTAAGTTTTAAGTTGTATTTTTTTTATTTTTTATTTTTTTTTGGGGGGGGGGGGGGGGTTGTCACGTACCGAAGTACAAGGTGATATGACGATCCAAGGACATAATGAGTACTATAGTAACTGTCAATATAGTAATATTGTACAAGAGATCTGTGTTGCCAATCTTAGCAACATGGCTGCTATTTTAAGTGAGAATAGTTGTGCATTAAAAGTGAAAGTCAGGAAGTGTTTTTTTGCTTGATGTATCCGCCATGCGCACCTTCGATTCTACATAGGCATCACCATGCAATGCTGGTCTTAAAACTGAATAAACCCCTTCACAATGCAATCCAACCCAGCCAAGAAAGATGACCTTGACGTGCGTCCCCTGGCAACACCTTACCTTCCTAGCGAAAACAAATGGTTTCCTTTTAAATCCCAAAGGAAATCTACTAATAATGTGTATTTGTACGATTGCCGTCTACTTGAAGTTCTGTATGACTCCGTTTCAAACAGCAGACACTCACCTTTCCGATACCTGACTCGATTCTGTTGACCTTCATCATCCCTTACTTTGTACATTTTTTGACACAAACATTAAGAGCAATCTTTGTAAGGATGCTCACTGACGTTACGGAGTCACTGGAGAAATGTGAGCCCCCCCCCTCGGGTCAGGCCATCTGTTGAAACGCCTGTGTGATAATAATGTAGAAGCGTGACACCTCCCTTCACTATGGACCCGCTTTTAAATGTAGAACCGAGTAAGCTGCTGAAAGGCTCTCCTTGCTCACTTCATCAACCGAAGCATGACATGATTTATGATTTTTTTTTTTTTCTTTTATATCTTGAGGTCACTTAGACTCTACGGATTGATGGATGATACAGTTGGAGTCCTGTAGTCCCTGGAACTGATTTTCCGTTAAAATAAACCATGCATGACAATAGACTTTATTTGTCCATTTGTTTTTGTTTAGCAGGCTACTTCCTGGTTCATGGAGAATGACATAAAATGTTACAAATATTTGAGCTGTGGTATATTTAATTTTGGACACTATAGAGTCATTCTGACTTAAACAGCTTACAGTAGCTTTCTTGTTTTCACACCAGATTTTCACCAAAAAATGAATGATTTTTAATGTTTTTTTCAATGATAAAGATTATGCCTGCAACACAGCACTTACTATATCGTACGTACTTTCCCGAGAACAGGTGGATGTCAGCGTCACTAACAGCCATCTATTTGCAGCAAAGCAGTAAACATTTACATTTGTTGACTTTTACCATATGTGACAGGGCATGTTTGTTCAACCTGAGAGCTTCACTTTTACCCAGATTTCAGTCTGCACAGAGCATTTTATGTAGCTTTTTCTGGTACACAGAAATGCATGACACCAGTAAATGTAACGTGGAATTTGCAGATGGTATCTCAGATCATTTTATTGATGGTTTGTACAGATAAATTAATGAATATGATCAATTTAGTATCAAATTAGTAATTTTGTGATTTTGATTAATGATTAATCACATTAAAAAAATAATAATCGTGATTAATCACCATGTATGACTAAAATGTGTTAATTTTTCTGGATTATATGAAAAGAAAGAACGATTATGACACAATTACCTTACTTTCCAGACTATAAGTGGCACTTTTTTTCATAGGTTGGCTGTCCCTGCAACTTATACTCCAGAGCATAACACCACTTAATGTAACGTGCATACTGTGGTTTGTACGGATAAATTAATGAATATTATCAGGCTCCTAATAGTATTTCTATTGGAGGGACTTTTTGAGCAAACAGGTCCTATAACTAAGACTGTCAAATGATTAAAATGTTTACCTGATTAATCACATTAAAAAATAATAATCATGATTAATCACCATATATGACTGTCTAAAACGTGTTAATTTTTTCTGGATTTTATGAAAAGAAAGAAAAATGACACAATTAAAGTATTTTCCGGACTATAATTGGCACTTTTTTTCATTGGTTGGCTGTTCCTGCGACTTATACTCCAGAGCATAACACCAGTAAATGTAACATGGAAGCTGTTGCAGATGGTATCTCGGCTCATTTTAATGATCTATTTGATAATCAGGTGATTGTATGCAGAACTCTGGTGCCAGCAAGGCATACTGTGGTTTGTACAGATAAATTAATGAGTATTATCAAGTTCTTAAGAGGGACTTTTTGAGGAAACAGGTCCTATAACTATGACTGTCAAATGATTAAAATGTTTACCTGATTAATCACATTAAAAAAATAATAATCATGATTAATCACCATGTATGACTGTCTAAAACGTGTTAATTTTTCTGGATTTTATTAAAAGAAAGAAAAATGATGACACAATTACCGTATTTTACGGACTATAAGTGGCACTTTTTTTCATTGGTTGGCTGTTCCTGGGACTTATACTCCAGAGCGACTTATAAATGAACCTATTCAGCCTGTTCTCTATTCTTTTATTGTTAAAACTTGCCTTCCAAGAGGATGTAATGTCTGTTTTGGTCAAGTAGTAAAATAAATTACCCGCAAGAAAATGCGACTTATACTCCAGTGCGACTTATGGTCAGAATAAAGTCATAAAAGTGGGGATGCTACACTGTGCCTTTGCTAGTGTGGCTTGCCATGATTGAAACATTTAAACGTAATGATCAAAATTCATGAATTACCGCCAAATAGGACAAAAGATGATCGTTTCCGGTGTTCATTCTATAGCTGTAATCGTTTTCTAGTATGCAAATGAGATTGTGTATTTTTTGTGTGTGGAGTTCCTCAAGGCTGATTCGTGCCATTTGTCCTCGCCGTGTCTTGTGTGCTCCTTGTGTAATGTCGACAAATGTCAGCGTATGGTCAGGGGACGAGCCCTGACTAATTGTTGAATATTCTGGGTTCACACACTCCCATGACGCTGCTGATGTGCTTGGTCAACCTTCTCTGATGGGGACCAAACACGCGCTCATTTCTGGTGGGCATGTGTAATACCTGTACAAGCGCTCCTCGTTTTCCGCCATTTCGTGGTTACAACGCACTCCCATAAATGATTAATGGATGGATGAATACGTAATATATCGGCGTTGCTACACCGAGGAAGGAGAATGTCATTTTTTTTTTCCGTTACATTTTTTACTTTAACCTACAGTATATCTCCCAAGGAGGCGTCAAAGAAAAGGAAAGCTGTTCGACTGTCTTGACCATCATTAAAAAAAAAACATTGGTAGCTTAAACACATGAAAGAATCTTCTTCTATGAAATGGACAGTGTTAACCAAGGGGAGTGTAGTGTTCACGTTATTGAGTGTGAATGCGCTCTCCCTCCTTTGCAACGCCCCTTTCAATGTAAAAGACAACAATAGGCATAAAATTAAGGAGTTGTTAATTGTTAGTTAAATTCATAATTATTTTTATGATTCCATATTATGTCATGGGCTGCATGGCGGTTGAATGGTTAGCGCGCAGGCCTCACAGCGAGGAGACCCAAGTTCGATTCCACCCTCGGCCATCTCTGTGTGGAGTTTGCATGTTCTCCCCGTGCATGCGTGGGTTTTCTCCCACATTCCAAAAACATGCTAGGTTAATTAGCGACTCCAAATTGTCCATAGGTATGAATGTGAGTGTGAATGGTTGTTTGTCTATATGTGCCCTGTGGCTCCAGCACCGCCCGCAAAGCGGTAGAAAATGAATGAATGAATGTTGGTATAGTTGTTTCGATATTCAAGCTGTAACAATAGCAAAAAAATATTTTCAAAGTAGTGCTAGAAAATGTATCTTCTCACAAAAAGCTGGTTTCCCATTTTTAGTTGGGAACTGATATTTTCTTGAAACTTACCAATGTTCTACTATTAATGTGAGTGTGAATGGTTGTTTGTCTATATGTGCCCTGTGATTGGCTGGCCACCAGACCAGCGTGTACCCCTCCTGGGATAGGCTCCAGCACCCCCGCAAAGCGGTAGAAAATGAATGAATGAATGTTGGTATAGTTGTTTCGATATTCAAGCTGTAACAATAGCAAAAAATATTTTCAAAGTAGTGCTAGAGAATGTATCTTCTCACAAAAAGCTGGTTTCACATTTTTAGTTGTGAACCGATATTTTCCTGAAATTTACCAATGTTCGTAGTCTGTAGGTATTAATGTGAGTGTGAATGGTTGTTTGTCTATATGTGCCCTGTGATTGGCTGAATGAATATGAATGAATGAATATTATGTCATGCACATGTCTGGTTACCGTGTGAATTACATCTTTGTGGGGACCGTTTTTTGGAACTTTTCCGTTCCATCAAGACTGTGCCTCAGTGCACAAAGCAATGTCCATACAAACATGAATGGATGATTTTGGTGTGGAATAGCTTCAGAGCACCGGACCTGACTTCGACCCCATTGGACGCCTGAACTTGAACAACAGGCCTGTGGTCCAATGTGACTTGTGACCTCAATATTGTAGTTGTGTATGAAAGGACTAACACCAACATCATGTCTTCTTGAAAGAGTGGGCTACAGCAATTTTATGATGTCTTCAATTTTCACTTCCTGTCGCGTGGTTTTTGTTATGGTTTAATATTCGCAAGGTTCCTTTTTAGTGTTTTATGAAAGTTTCTGGGCATTCATAATTATTTTTATGATTCCATATTATGTCATGGGCTGCATGGCGGTTGAGTGGTTAGCACGCAGACCTCACAGCTCGGAGACCAGGGTTCAATTCCACCCTCGGCCATCTCTGTGTGGAGTTTGCATGTTCTCCCCGTGCATGCGTGGGTTTTCTCCGGGTACTCCAGTTTCCTCCCACATTCCAAAAACATGCTAGGTCAGGGGTGGGCAAACTTTTTGACATGTGGGCCGCGTTGAGTTTACAAAACTGTCCGGGGGGGCCGGAAAATATATTTAACACACACAATATTTTACGTTTATAATTCTATTCTAACATTCTGCATTGAATTAGTTGTCTAATTTATTTGTAAAAGTGTCATACTATCAGCTGTATGTTCTTGTGTCCCTTTTTTCAGGAGCACTTTAAACATCAGACCACATTACAAAAATTACAAAATTGAATTTTACATTTTTTGTGTGTTTTTTTTTTTTTTTTAATCCGACATTGCAAGTCATGTTGCCAGCTTGTATGTTAAAAGTTGAAATACTTAGAAAGCAACTGGCGGGCCGGATTCAGACGCTTGGTGGGCCGCATGTGGCCCCCGGACCGTAGTTTGCCCACCCCTGTGCTAGGTCAATTGCCGATTGGCGATTGTTCATAGGTATGAATGTGAGTGTGAATGGTTGTTTGTCTATATGTGCCCTGTGATTGGCTAGTGACCAGTCCAGGGTGTACCCCGAAGACAGCTGGGATAGGCTCCAGCACCCCTGCGACCCTCGATAGAAAATGAATGAATGAATGAAACTTTCTAACGATGTTGTCCACTCTAACCATGTTCTGTTGTTCTGTTGATTATTTGTCTGCAGTATAAAGGCCAGGCCAACCTCCATGTGTTTGAGGACTGGTGTGGCTCCTCGATAGCCCAACTCAGAAAAAACCTGCACTTTCCCCTCTATCCTCATGTAAGTATTAAGGATTCTTCTGTTTTGGGGACTAAAAATTGCATGAATATAAAAATTGTAATGCATTTTTGATTTTGACTTCGAATGGTGTGCTTGCTTGTTAAGTTTTATAGCAAAAACCTCACTAATCAGTAGTAGGAAAGAAGCCATATTGAGTCAAATCCCCTCTGAATTACAAAGCTAACATGCGCCTCAGTATTTGTCATTTAAACCCAAAGGGACAACTTAGTCCATAAATGCTAGTGAGTACTTGGGTCATTCTAGACCAGGGGTGGGCAAACTACGGCCCGGGGGCCACATCCGGCCCGCCAAGTGTTTGAATACGGCCCGCCCAATCTTTCCAAAGTATTTAATTTAAAGTCAACATACAACCTGGCATCATGGCCTGAGCCAACCTTTTGATGGTTGTATCAATTTCGTTGTTTGACATGGTCTGTTGTTTACAAAGTGCTCCTGAAAAAAGAGACACAAGCACATAATAATAATAATAAAAATTAAAATAATAATTATTATATTATTATTATAACTATTATGATTATTATATTTATTATATTAACGCTAATTATTATATTAATTATATATAATAATATTGTTATATTTGCATATTTTACATAATAATAATATAATAATTATTATTTTAATTTTATTTTAATTATTATAATATTTTATTATTTTTAAAATTTTTAAATATAAATATAAAATAATAAATAATAATAGCAGATTGCATGACAATTTTACAGATACAATAATACCAGGTGGACTGTTACGTGTAAAATATATAGTCTGCCCCCGGAAATTTTGTTATATCAATGCGGCCCGCGAGTCAAAAAGTTTGCCCACCCCTGTTCTAGACGGTTTGCCGTTCGTGCATAAAAATAGTTCAAGCTGCGGATGATGAGATTTTATTTTATGACCATGGGATTCCCTTATGAAGAGATTAAACTCATGACATCTGCTGTAGCTCGCCAGCAGTAGATTCAATCATCACTGTATGATGAGACGCACAGCCTAGCCGCTAAATGAGACTGTAAAAATCATTACTGTTAAATAAATCATGTTCTGTTGTGCACATTTCATGTAAGTAGTCGTCTCTGTCCGTTGCATGGTTTGTTGCACAATACAAGAACATTTCATATCCTGGGTTTCATGTTTGATAGACTCTATGAGAGCCACCATTGGCTACTACCTTTTTTCACAACCAGGTCGGGAATAACGTTGCTGGGTGCTAGGCGGATCCAGCTATAGCGTTGTCACTAGTCACGAGTGCTAAATGTTCATGGACAGTATAATGAAAACAGTCACTTAGAATGTTGGTTCGCATTGGAGTGGCTGTATCTTCCAGCACAATACTTCAAATTCAACAGAAAAAAAGTGAGTGAGTGACGGTGATGGGGGGGTGCTGGAGCCTCTCCCAGCTGTCTTCGGGCGAGAGGCGGGGTACACCCTGGACTGGTCGCCAGCCAATCACAGGGCACATATAGACAAACAACCATTCACACTCACATTCATACCTATGGACAATTTGGAGTCGCTAATTAACCTAGCATGTTTTTGGAATGTGGAATGAGGAAACCGGAGTACCCGGAAAATGCAAACTCCACACAGAGATGGCCGAGGGTGGAATCAAACTTGGGTCTCCTAGCTGTGAGGCCTGTGTGCTAACCACTCGAACACCGTGCAGCCCAGGATCGAAATAATACTTCGATTTATGCTTTCTTCTGCAGACTAGAACGACCGTGAAGAAGCTGGCCGTTGCTCCGAAGTGGAAGAATTATGGTCTGAGAATCTTTGGATTCCTTCACCCTTACAGAGATGGTAAGCAGGTCATCTTATTATCGAATCTCTTTTCAGTCACTGTGGGCCTTAGCGCCAGTGTCCTTCAAATGAATATAGACCATCTTAGCATCCCTCAAATTCCAAGGGGTTGGAGATCACTGCTAAAGCCGATGCACATTTTATTAGGACAGACATCTCGTATGCTAATCTCCCTCCAGTGTCCTAAAACACACTTTCTGATGGTGTTACTATGGCAACAGAATAGCATCAACACTCTGGGAGACAAATGGAAGAACCATTGTTGTTAATTACATTACCTTCCATTTTGGTTTTTGGCTGTAAAAACATATCTGCTTAAAAATGTGAATATCGTATTTTAAGTCGCTCCGGAGTATGAGTCGCACAAGGCCAAAAATGCATAATTTGGTAGAAAAAAAACATTCATAAGTCGCACTGAAATATAAGTTGCATTTTTTGCGGGTAAATTATTTTGTATGTGACTAAATAAAATTAAATTAAATTAAATTAAATTAAATTAAATTAAATTAAATTAAATTAAATTAAATTAAATCAAATTAAATTAAATTAAATTAAATTAAATTAAAAAAACTTTGAACTATATTAGGAAAGCAGGAAGTGAACAAATGTAACAGTTACTGATTGTAAAAGTACCAGACGGAGGGGTAGGATTTAATAAGCTGTGCTTCTTCCTACTCCTTTTGGACATGTGGAACTGTGAACTGATTATGGGATGCACTCAATTGTAATCTGATGCATGTTCAAATGAAATAAATCCATTACTATGATCAGTGGTAGGAAGTAACGTTGCTGTGCTCTTTGTGATATCGATGCACCCAGGAAAGATGTTTGGGTAATGCTTACAAAATGACCAAAATATTGGTCATATATATGTATAATTTTGGTCTGCTATCGAGAACTCACAAAAAAAAGGGAAACATGTTCTTGTCTCACATCAGTATTGTGGATGATGGACGTGGAAAATTACAACTTTTTTTTTAGAAATTTTTTGCTTGCTATGTCCCGCTTTCAGAAAAATGACCCATATACTTGTAAGAATAGTTACTCATGTGCAAAATAAATGACCATAAATGACCAATATTACGATTTTTCTTCTCAGGGGATTTCCAGTTCTCTGTATCTTCTGATGATAATTCAGAGTTCTGGCTCAGTCCTGACGAAAGCCCCCTCAACGCCCGGATGCTGGCCTTTGTGGGTCAGGTAAGGACTGGTACACCTTATACAAAATCTCAAATAAAGATACAAGTACATATGTGTATGAATTTGTTATTATTTTTGGTGCTCTGCAGGCTTGATAATGATTTGATATTTAGACTAAATTTGAAACTCAAACTCAGGACGTGTGGACACAATGCAGATACGGGAAATAACTCGTCTAGCAGCTGCTGTTTTGGTTGAACAGAAAACATGCATAATGGAATATCATCTGTTGTGTCAGTACTCGGGTACACACCATAAACAGGAAGGGCACTGAACATTTAACCTTTGATTTCTTTAATAATCTCACATTCACCTCACACCAAAGAGACCTCAAACACTCATTTTTTCATGAACCGTCTTTCCTTTTCCCATGTCGCGTCAGACATCCATAAAAAAATATGCCAATCTTCATTAACGAAGTCTCCTGAGTAAGATGTTCTGAATAAATTCACAAAGAAAGCGATGCTTGAGGTCAAACTGCCACATAAGAAAGGCTTTACCCGAGTGTGTTTGAGAGTTAAAGGTCCAGCTGCAGAACGGTCTCGATTCCAACAAGATGTGACAGTCACCAGGTTTTTGCCGGAGCTGAGATTAATTAGTCAGCAGTGAATATTGATGTGACATTTAACAGTGGTGAAATATGATGGAGGTAGCTACGTGCTGTCGGATGGCCTTGTTTCTTATTCTTTCTTCGGAGACTCATTGCCTTCCCAAATAAATGTCTGGATCCACGCATGCGTTGTCATGATGTGACCCATTTGCCTTTTATTATTATAAAAACAGATATCTTTCAAGAAAATGTTTGTTTTGTTATTGAATTAAGACATTTTGGAAAATCCATTTCTTAAGATGTACTCTCACTAGGCCAATCGATTCAGCCTTATATTGTACACACGTTTTTATTCCTCATATTCACAATGCAGCGTCCCTATTTTAATTTTTCTTTTTAGGGATGTTAATATCAATATTCAATTAATATAATAAATATTAATATAATTTTAATATAATAATTACAATAATAATAATCATCATCATAATCATTCATTCTTTCATTTTCTACGAGGGTCACATGGGTGCTGGAGCCTATCCCAGCTGTCTTCGGGGCGAGAGGCGGGGTACACCCTGGACTGGTGGCCAGCCAATCACAGGGCACATATAGACAAACAACCATTCACACTCACATTCATACCTATGGACAATTTGGAGTCGCCAATTAACCTAGCATGTTTTTTGGAATGTGGGAGGAAACCGGAGTACCCGGACAAAACCCACGCATGCACGGGGAGAACATGCAAACTCCACACAGAGATGGCCGAGGGTGGAATCGAACTAATAATCATAAATAATAATAATCATAAATAATACAAATCCATACCCAATACAAATCCATACCCATATGGCCCTGTGTTAAAAGTTAATTGACTATCTATCAGTCTGGAAAAGGTTTTAAAGCCATTTCTTAAGCTTTGGGACACCAGCAAACCACAGTGAGAGTCGTTATCGTCAGTTGGTGAAAAAACTGAACAGTGGTTATCCTTGTTAGGATTTGCCGGCGAATCAAAATGACCTCAAGAGCGCTGTGACGACTCACCCAAAAGGTCACAAAAGACCCCCCAACAATATCCAAAGAACCTCACTTGCTAAGGCCGGTGTTTATGAGTCATGATTCCAAAAGAAAGACATTGGAGATGATGTTGATGTTAATGATTCCCAAGCCGTTTGGGAAAATACTCTGACCAGACAAAAGCTGAACTTTTTGGAAGGTGTGTTCCCATTTATATTTGCCGTAATGTCGCAGTTCACAAAAAGGCCATCATACCAACAGTAAAACTTGGTGGTGGTAGTCTGATGGTCTAGGGCTGTTTTGCAAGATTGTTTTGGAGGATAAAGTGAACCATGAATTCTGCTGCCTACCAGAAAACATGTTGATGATTCCCAAGCTGTTTGGGAAAATACTCTGTGGTCTGGCCAGATCGAAACTGAACTTTTTGGAAGGTGCGTTCTCATTATATTTGCCGTAATGTCGCAGTTCACAAAAAGGCCATCATACCAACAGTAAAACTTGGTGGTGGTAGTCTGATGGTCTAGGGCTGTTTTGCAAGATTGTTTTGGAGGATAAAGTGAACCATGAATTCTGCTGCCTACCAGAAAACATGTTGATGATTCCCAAGCCGTTTGGGAAAATACTCTGTGGTCTGACCAGACAAAAGCTGAACTTTTTGGAAGGTGTGTTCCCATTTATATTTGCCGTAATGTCGCAGTTCACAAAAAGGCCATCATACCAACAGTAAAACTTGGTGGTGGTAGTTTGATGGTCTTGGGCTGTTTTGCAAGATTGTTTTTGGAAGATAAAGTGAACCATGAATTCTGCTGCCTACCAGAAAACCCTGAAGTACAGTAGCCGCCCATCCGGTTGAAACGAACTTGCATTAAGCAGAACCCAAGAAGATGTAAACCACACCAGTGGGTCCTCCTCTGAATGGCTGGGAAAACAAAAGTCCTGACCTGAATCCAGTCAAGGTGCTGTGGCATGACCTTAAAAACGGTGTTTCATGCTCCATGCTCGAAAATTCTGCCATTCTGTAAAGAATTCCTAATTGCAAGTGAATCTGAAAAACTTGATTGCAGTTGTTGCTGCTACTTTTCCACACACGTGTTGTCATTGACTAATTTGAACTTTTTTGGATGATCTGAAACTTTTTACCAGTGACAAAAAAAAACCACTTGTTCACACCACCGCATAGACCGTATCTGGGGAGTTAGCCATTTATATTCATGCTGCAACGTTTCTCCGCCTCAAAAAGATGCACGACTTCTGCTGATGTTCTGGTTTTCTTCGTTACTATCTGTCAAAATCCTTCATCGTGCACAGAAGGTGTGCTGCTTCTTGGCAGAAACCAACAGCGTCTTGCAAGTTACGCATGTTTTAATGATGATTCCTCTAAAGCAGGAAAGAAAAAAAAAAACCCTCAGAAGAGATCCTGATGCTCTACTTTCTGCAGTTGTCACTGCCACTAGTGAGCTCATCAAAACATCATAAAAACTTAAGAGTAGCCTTGGAGAGTTAAAGTTTTCCAGTACATGCTCAAGTCAATTTCTGTATGCACAATAAAACACATTTTGTCAAGAGACAAGCATCGGCATTAACAAAGAAAGCAGTTTGAAATCATGTGGGTTGTGAATAACTTTAACCAATAATGATGTGCACTGAGGAATTTGTAGTATATTTGAAGTTGCTAGTCTTGCAAGCCGAATATATACTGTATACGTGCTGGAACATCACAGTCAAGCATTAAAGTAAAATGCCAGAAACGCATATATAGATCACAACACTGAGGTAGTAAAATAGTACTTTTTCACTTTCCAGAATTATGTATCTATCCATTTACAACAACGTGCCTACAGACACAGGATACAGATTGTCCCTCAGATAGAACAGCGTTGCTGTGTAATGGATAGTAAGCACAATGTTTCTGTAATTCCCAGCATGCAACGAGGCATACTCTCTCCTCTGTATTGCTTCCATGAGTCATATTCCCTGCTCTGCTGCTTCTGTATGGACCATCCATCTCATCCGTGTGTCCTGGATTGTGTCTTGCAGCTGGGTACAGAATGGACCGCTCCGGGGGAGTTCAGCAAGTTCAGGTCCCAGTCCTCCAAGTCTGTACAGTAAGTACCTGTGACATTCATACTTTTGAAAAAAAAAAAGAGTTTGGTCTCTCTAAAATCAACCCCAACCAACTCTACATTTCTTAAAATGATGAAGCAGAAGGCCAACAGACTAGTTAGCTACATAGAGCTGCAAAAAAGGTCAGTAAGGATAATTCATAATGCCGCCTATAGAGAACATACATAAACTTGCTGATATAGTTCATCTTCAAACAGCTAAAATAATGCATAAGGCTAAAAAGAACCAATTCAAATCCAATCAAATTAGACGTCCACCAGTCCACCAGTGAAGGAAAATACATTTCTGGGGATCACAATAGATGAAAATATGAGCTGGAAACCTCATATTAGAAATATACAACATAAAGTGGCCAGAAATATTTCAATATTGAACAAAGCAAAATTTGTTCTCAATCAGAAATCAGAAATGTACTGCAAAAAAGGCCAGTAAGGATAATTCATAATGCCGCCTACAAAGAACATACTAACTCCTTATTTCTAAAATCACAAATACTTCAACTTGCTGATATAGTTCATCTTCAAACAGCTAAAATAATGCATAAGGCTAAAAATAACCAATTAGCTAAAAATGTCATCCAATACTTCTCTACAAGAGAGGAGAAATATGATCTCAGGGAAGAAGTACATTTGAAACACGTCTATGCTAGGACTACGTTATGCTAGCCATAGCATTTCAGTATGTGGAATCAAACTATGGAATGGATTGAGTAAGGGAATCAAACAATGCACAACGATGAGCCAATTCAAGAAACAATACAAGCAGTTGATGTTTGCTAAATACAAGGATGAAGAGTCTTGAACCAGTCATGATGTGCTATATATATCACTATATTGACACGCACTATGGTACCCATTATGGCATTGGATGCTCATATCACCTCGTACTTCGGTACTGGACAAAAAATTTGAAAAATAAAAAAAAATCAAAATTAAACTATATTATGAAAGCAGGAAGTGAACAAATGAAAAAATTAAATAAAACATAAAAATAAAAATTAATAAAAAATAAAAAATTATTAAAAAGAAAATACAACTTAAAACTTAAATTATGTTAGGAAAGCAGGAAGTGAACAAATGTAACAGTTACTGATTGTAAAAGTACCAAATGGAGGGGTAGGATTTACTCCTTTTGGACATGTGGAACTGGGAACTGATTATGGGATGCACTCAATTGTAATCTGATGCATGTTGAAATGAAATAAAACCATTACCATTACCATTACCATTACATACAATATTGTACCAGACTGAGAGACTTGCTTGCATCATTTCAGTAAATCGACTGTGTCAAGCTACATTAGGACTTTCCTTTACAGTATGCCGGTGCTTCTCAAATCTTGGGCATGGTTATGTGTCCAGAGGGCATAAGAAGCGGTAGTACTTTCAGTATATTGTCTTTATTCATGCTTGGATGGTGTTTGTGTAAGCAACTCGTGTAATGGTTTGATAAATAAATATTATCAGGTTCTCAATAGCATTTGTGGAAAAAAAAAAAAAGGTCTCCCGGGACAGGGCGTGACAGAAAATAATTGGGAAGCACTACTCTCTGTTAAAGTGGTGATGTGGAACATGAGCACACTAGTTGATAATAGAATACGTTTTCCGAATAGCCTTCAGTGCAAGCATGTGGGAGGAAATTGTTTCCACGCCGTCTCCATGTGTGTGTTTTTTTCTTTCATGCAAATATCATCTTATCATGCGGTGTCAGTGAGCAGCGTCGTTATAGCAGAAATGAATGTATTAATTATCCTACCTATGTATTCCATTCAAACCATCCGCAACACTTTTGAAGCTTTGAACTGCGCTCGGTTTGTACATAAAAAGAATTGTTTACTCGACTGGATAATGCAGTAATACACTGAAAGCACTATCGTGGCTTAACCTCCTTTTTTTCATAAAAAAAAATGCCACTGTGCATGTGTTTCTGTTTTGCATATGTGGGGCATGTTTTTGTTATCAAATTGACTGTTCTTGTAGAGATGACACGTTCTATCTACAGTACGACCCTCTGCTCTTTATCTTCAGTCTCATTCTTCAATACCACCCAAAGTGTAATGTGATTCATAATAATAAATACATAATAAATAAATAATAAATAAATTATACATTATAATTATACATTATAATTATATATTATAATATATATATATAATTATATAATATATATATTTTATAGATATATATTATATTATTATAAATTATAATATATAATAAAAATATAACATATATTGTATATTTTATATATTATATATTTATCTATAAATAAAAATATATAATAATTAATAAATAAATTATGTTATAATAAATAAATTAATAAATAAATAATAAATAAATTATACATTATAATTATATATTATAATATATATAATTATATAATATATATATATATTATAGATATATATTATATTATTATAAATTATAATATATAATAAAAAGTATATTGTATATTTTATATATTATATATTTATCTATAAATAAAAATATATAATAATTAATAAATAAATTCTGTTATAATAAATAAATTAATAAATAATTCATAAATACATAATAAGTGAATAATAAATAAATGATACATTATAATTATATATTATAATATATATAATTATATAATATATATATATTATAGATATATATTATATTATTATAAATTATAATATATAATAAAAATTATAAAATATATTGTATATTTTATATATTATATATTTATCTATAAATAAAAAATATATAATAATTAATAAAATAAAATATATAAATAAAATAATATAATAATAAATAATAATATATAAATATATAAATAAATAAATTATGTTATAATAAATAAATTAATAAATAATTCATAATAAATACTTCATTAAAAAACGGCTGTGAAAATATGGTTTTCGGGGCTGCAGGTCATGGTAGAAGGTGACTTAGGTCTTTCTGAATGCTGCAACGTATTACATGCTGAAGGGGAAGTGCTTCAAAGCGACCGTGAAAATGGATGCGAGCATAATTAGGCAAAATCTTGTTTGATGTTCTTCTTTGTGGGCGTACGTACAATATTGGTTCTTTTTTTTTCCACAGTCACTACAAGTATGCTTTTTATTTTGAGTTTGGAATATTTATGTACAGATAATAGAGTTTTGCCTTTGCTGTCTCCGACCCAAGTGCTCAGCTTTGCATCTTAAAGGGGCTAGAAAAGGTCAATGACATTATGTAATAAGGTCATGGACAGATGTTGAGATGTCACTCGCTCGTCTTTCAAAGGGCAAAGACCATGCCAGCATTCAGCACGGTCATTAGTGGCTGATTATCTACAACCCTGGCATCTAATGTTTTAAATAGCGTTTAATAAGAAGACAATATTGTGACACATGACAAATGCAAAACAGAGGTGAAGTGCAAAAAAAAACCCAAGGGGCTTTTGAGGACATCGATTGGAACGTGTCATGCCAGACAACAACACAGATCGTAAAGGTTAATTGTTTCCAGACCCGACCGTTATAAGTTAATTTCCAAAAAGTACTTATGAATGGAATATTTTCATAGCTAAAGCTTGGAAAACCAAAGGATTAGCGCCCTCTCCATGTGGAATAACACACAGGTTGCAACATCGCCTCTATTCCATTCATTTTCAATGGAACCTACAAAATAGGGCAACTATCCCATGTCACAGTCCAGCTAAGCGTCACACGGAATTTGTGCATGTGAAAGCTTTTGACGCGATTCCAGAAATGTTTCAATTTTTTTTGTTTTGTCACTTTAAAAGTGTAATTTTTTTTTTGTCATTTTGTGCTGAGTCGCCTAACAAACACAGGAAAATGCCACAGCACCAAGCTATGCAGTTTGGGGAAGGTTTATGTTAGCATGTGTGTTTATATTTGTCACTTTGAAACGTTTATCCGAAAAAATCTTGATGGAGTAACTTGTTTTGTCACTTTAAAAGCATCATTTTTTTTTTAGTCATTTTGTGCTGAGTCGCCTAACAAACACAGGAAAACGCCACAGCAGCAAGCTATGCAGTTTGGGGAAGGTTTATGTTAGCATGTGTGTTTATGTTTGTCACTTTGGAACGTTTATCCGAAAATCTTGATGGAGTATCTTGTTGTGTCACTTTAAAAGCGTCATTTTTTTGAGTAATTTTGTGCTGAGTCGCCTAACAAACACAGGAAAACGCCACAGCAGCAATCTGTTCAGTTTGGGGAAGGTTTATGTTAGCATGTGTGTTTATATTTGTCACTTTGAAACGTTTATCCGAAAAAATCTTGATGGAGTATCTTGTTTTGTCACTTTAAAAGCATCATTTTTTTTTGAGTAATTTTGTGCTGAGTCGCCTAACAAACAGGAAAACGCCACAGCAGCAAGCTATGCAGTTTGGGGAAGGTTTATGTTCGCATGTGTGTTTATGTTTGTCACATTGAAATGTTTATCCGCAAATCTTGATGGAGTATCTTGTTTTGTCACTTTAAAAGCGTCATTTTTTTTGAGTCATTTTGTGCTGAGTCGCCTAACAAACACAGGAAAATGCCACAGCACCAAGCTATGCAGTTTGGGGAAGGTTTATGTTAGCATGTGTGTTTATATTTGTCACTTTGAAACGTTTATCCGAAAAAATCTTGATGGATTATCTTGTTTTGTCACTTTAAAAGCATCATTTTTTTTTTTAGTCATTTTGTGCTGAGTCGCCTAACAAACACAGGAAAACGCCACAGCAGCAAGCTATGCAGTTTGGGGAAGGTTTATGTTAGCATGTGTGTTTATGTTTGTCACTTTGGAACGTTTATCCGAAAATCTTGATGGAGTATCTTGTTGTGTCACTTTAAAAGCGTCATTTTTTTGAGTAATTTTGTGCTGAGTCGCCTACCAAACACAGGAAAACGCCACAGCAGCAATCTGTTCAGTTTGGGGAAGGTTTATGTTAGCATGTGTGTTTATATTTGTCACTTTGAAACGTTTATCCGAAAAAATCTTGATGGAGTATCTTGTTTTGTCACTTTAAAAGCATCATTTTTTTTTTGAGTCATTTTGTGCTGAGTCGCCTAACAAACACAGGAAAACGCCACAGCAGCAAGCTATGCAGTTTGGGGAAGGTTTATGTTCGCATGTGTGTTTATGTTTGTCACATTGAAATGTTTATCCGCAAATCTTGATGGAGTATCTTGTTTTGTCACTTTAAAAGCATCATTTTTTTTTAGTCATTTTGTGCTGAGTCGCCTAACAAACACAGGAAAACGTCACAGCACCAAGCTATGCAGTTTGGGGAAGGTTTATGTTAGCGTGTGTGTTTATGTATGTTACTTTGAAACGTTTAACCGAAAATCTTGATGGAGTATCTTGTTTTGTCACTTTAAAAGCGTTTTTTTTTTTGTCATTTTGTGCTGAGTCGCCTAACAAACACAGGAAAACGCCACAGCAGCAAGCTATGCAGTTTGGGGAAGGTTTATGTTAGCATGTGTGTTTATATTTGTCACTTTGAAACGTTTATCCGAAAAAATCTTGATGGAGTATCTTGTTTTGTCACTTTAAAAGCGTTTTTTTTTTTTTTTAATCATTTTTGTGCTGAGTCGCGTGGGGAGCAACATGTTCATCAAATCGCCACATGGCTCTTTCACATTGAGACCACGCTGATAGATGATGCCTTCATTAACTGTCGGGGACCACGCTGGGAAGGTTCCATCTATGTCAGAAAGCTTTAAATATTAAACAAAGCTCTCCTTTAAGATGTAAATTCTTCCATTTTTATTAGTTACAATATTGTTCCGAGCGTAACGGAGTCACAGGTTGTACGGTCATCATCCAGTTTTCCCAATTTTCATCCAATTTTATTCATTTATGTGCTCATGAAGCTGAAAATTGGTGATATAAAAATAAAGTCTCGACTTCTGAGAGTTCTCTGTTTATGTGCGTTTGTAGAATTTAAATTTTCATCCCCCTTAAAAAATAAAAATAAAAATAAAACCCATCAGCCTCCATAACTTTGATGCCGGATTGACTGTTGCTTAGTTCAGGTTCTTTTTCCAAAGGTGTTTGTTGCATTTATTCTCTCATCACTTGCATCATTGCATTCCTGCACTTGACATTTTCAAAACTATTGGTAGCTATCCAGAAAACAAATATTTCATCATATGTTTTGCTTTGTTATTATTTTTTTCTGTACTGATTTCGGATTTTGTCATGCTTTAAATTTGTTATCACTATGTGGTGTTAAAATGCCACTCATGTAGATCGGAAGGAAAAGTCTCTCTCTAAATGAGAAGTCGAATTAATGCAGCCAATTTCCACTCTTCCTGTAGGCTGAACTCTACGTTCGGCGCCTTTGAGGCTCTGGTCTCTGTTATGTTCCACAGTCTTAATCAAAGTTTCCTTTGTGTGTGCTGTCGTCCTATATCAGTATGACATTGGCAGATTTAATTAGCTTAAGAGAAGTGGAGCCGAGCCGGTCATGGTAGAACACAGACGAGACTAGACGAGTATTGCAATGCTTACTTTTTTCCTCGTCTCGTGCTTTAGTGTGTTTATTTATGTGTCTCGGATCATCGGAGCTGCACAACAAACTGTAGTTAAGTGAACAGTGACTAATGGCTGCTGTAGGCCTGAATCATACTGTCAGGGAATGAAACATAGAGCTGTTGAGGGCGTCACTGGAAACCATTCACTCACCTGTCAGAAGTCTCACTCATGCCACACACACACACACATTTTGTACCATGTGAGTAAACAAACACACGGTAATCCCGTGTTTATCGTGGTTCCAGATCTGACTGCGATAGGCGAATTTCATTTTTATTTCATTTGAACATGCATCAGATTACAATTGAGTGCATCCCATAATCAGTTCCCAGTTCCACATGTCCAAAAGGAGTAGGAAGAAGCAAAGCTTATTAAATCCTACCCCTCCATCTGGTACTTTTACAAATAAGTAACTGTTACATTTGTTCACTTCCTGCTTTCCTAATATAATTTTATAATTTTATTATTTTATTATTTTATTATTTTATTATTGTTTTTAATTAATTTTTATTTTTTAATTAATTTTTATTTTTATGTTTTATTTAATTTTTTGTACCGAAGTACAAGGTGATATGACTATACAAGGACATAATGGGTTCCTGAAAGTCAGGAAGTGTTTTTTGCTTGAAGTATCCGTCGGACGCACCTTCGATTCCACATAAGCATCACCATGCAATGCTGGTCTTAAAACTGAATAAACCCCTTCATAATGCAATCCAACCCAGCCAAGATGGGGGACCTTGGACACAGTCCTGCGTCACCTGGCGACACGTTACCTTCCTGGCGAAAACAAATGGTCTGGTACTTGGTACTTTTACAATCAGTAAATGTTACATTTGTTCACTTCCTGCTTTCCTAATATAGTTTAAGTTTTTTTTTTTTTTGAATTTTATTTTTGTCACTTACCAAAGTACAAAGTGATATGACCATACAACAACATTCGGATACGAGTAGGATATGGGTTTTACAATATTAATTCTCGACCGGTTGGGACTTTTTATACACTACCGCTCAAAAGTTTGAAATTTTTTTGGCCAGTCTGAGATATTTCTTTTTCTTGGCAATCCTGCCATGAAGTCCAGCATCCCGAAGTCATCGCTTCACTGTTGATACTGACACTGAAACTACACACTCTCAGATATTTGTCTTCTTGTAAGGTTGTGCAGCGTTTTTCTGTCCTTGTTAGACCCAGTTTGTGCTGCTCTGTGAAGGGAGTAGTTAACAGCATGGTAAGATAATTTAGTTTTAGTTTAAATTTATTAGATGGGTTTTCTAATAATCTTGGCAATCCTGCCATGAAGTCCACCGTCCTGAAGTCATCGCTTCACTGTTGATACTGACACTGAAACTACACACTCTCAGATATTTGTCTTCTTGTACAGTTGTGCAGCGTTTTTCTGTCCTTGTTAGACCCAGTTTTTGCTGATCTCTGAAGGGAGTAGTTAACAGCATGGTAAGAGATTTTAGTTTTAGTTTCGATTTTTTAGATGGGTTTTCTAATAATCTTTTAGCCTTATAAAATGATGAACTTGGATTAGCAGCCATACCAGGAGATTGATGCAGAGGACTGACAGTTGTTGATAGTAGGCCTCTATGCAAAAATGTAGATCGTTCTACATTTCAACAAAGACATTTGCAAGTGATCCCAAACTTTTAAGCGTTTGTGTATATGGAGGTGCTGATTTGCATCAAAACGTGCCTATTAACAAGGTTTTATATCTTTCCGTAGCAGGCAAGCACAAGTAAATGTGTGTCAAACTGATTAATCGGGGTCTTGTTTCAACGTAAATGTTAGTCATTCATCTTAACAAGACCTTTTATAATCATTCCGTGCTTCTAACCTTGTGGGGACAGTTTGGGGAAGGTGGCTAATTTATATGCTATCATGATTGCGCACCAGAGCAGAAAGCAAGGTAGGATTTGTGGAAAAGTCTTTCCAGAAGTGTGTTCAGAAGTTGTGTATATTTTCTTCCATTGTCATTTCATGTAGATGTACTGGCGATGCCATGCATAGTACGGTTTTCCATCAAGTCCTCATTGTGTGTCTGTAAATCGGACTTCCTTTGCAGTGAATGGTGTTGAGATATGATGGTAATTGCATTTTGGGTAGTGAATTTAGAATAAGAGTGCGATGCAGCGCATACGCATCGCTGACAGTCACAGACGAAATTTGGCAGTAATCTGTCTCACTGGTTCAGATTATGCAGATGACCTCAAACAATGCGGCGACAGAGTTACTTTCAGTGAATCCATAAAATGCACTTCTTTTTTTTTTTAGCATTTGTGAACTGTTTGAAAAGTTGAATTTCCAAACAACTCATCTTTGAGGATCTAGACGCCTGCTCCTCGGCTCATTCCTGTGAAGTTATAGCTTGGCGGTGCCTGCTAGGTGTTGTGACAGCGGTGTCACTTTAGCAGCCAGATGAGCAACCCAGATAACCCAAACACTATCTCTGTTCCCTGACACCTTTTTTGAAGCCTCGGGCTGTATAAACAGCACCAGGAGGATTGACATGACGCCGTGGTTGCATACTATAACGTCACATTTGATATTCAATTTATGCAACTTGGTAGGATTTGATGGACAATTGGTAATGGTAATGGTAAAGGTAATGGTTGTATTTCATTTGAACATGCATCAGATTACAATTGAATGCATCACATAATCAGTTCACAGTTCCACATGTCCAAAAGGAGTAGGAAGAAGCAAAGCTTATTAAATCCTACCCCTCCATCTGGTACTTTTACAATCAGTAACTGTTACATTTGTTCACTTCCTGCTTTCCTAATATAATTTAAGTTTTAAGTTGTATTTTTTTTTTTTTTTTTTTTTTGTCACATACCGAAGTACAAGGTGATTTGACGATCCAAGGACATAATGGGTACTATAGTAACTGTCAATATAGTAATATTGTACAAGAGATCTGTGTTGCCATTCTAGCAACATGGCTGCGACATTTGTTCACTTCCTGCTTTCATAATTTATTTTTATTTTTATTTTTATTTTTATTTTTATTTTTATTTTTATTTTTATTTTTATTTTTATTTTTATTTTTATTTTTATTTTTATTTTTATTTTTATTTTTATTTTTATTTTTATTTTCCTGTGTCACCTGGCAACACCTTACCTTCCTGGTGAAAACAAGTGGTTTCCTTTTAAATCCCAAAGGAAATATATTAATAATAAATCCTACCCCTCCATCTGGTACTTTTACAATCAGTAACTGTTACATTTGTTCACTTCCTGCTTTCCTAATATAGTATTTTTATTTTTATTTTTATTTTTATTTTTATTTTTATTTTTATTTTTATTTTTATTTTTATTTTTATTTTTATTTTTATTTTTATTTTTATTTTTATTTTTATTTTTACTGATTTGATTCCACATACTGAAATGCTATGGCTAGCATAACGTAGTCCTAGCATAGAAGTGTTTCAAATGTACTTCTTCCCTGAGATCATATTTCTCCTCTCTTGTAGAGAAGTATTGGATGACATTTTTAAGTAATTTGTTATTTTTAGCCTTATGCATTATTTTAGCTGTTTGAAAATGAACTATATCAGCAAGTTGAAGTATTTATGATTTTAGAAATAAGGAGTTAGTATGTTCTCTGTAGGCGGCATTATGAATTATCCTTACTGACCTTTTTTTGCAGTACATTTAGCGAGTGAAGATTGCTTTTATAGTTATTAGCCCATATTTCCACACAATAAGAAGATCGAAGATATTTTGAAAAAAAATATTACAAAGTGATGCGCTCAAGGCTGTGTGATAAAAAAAAAAAAAGTGTGATATTTTTGACACACATTTGCAAACATGGGTGATTTTGCATGTTCCTGTTCAAGGAGTGAAATCGAAAAAAAAAAAAACTGAAGCTGACCTTTGACAGTGGCGTGCTGAGTCGGAACATGGATGAGCGTTCCAAGGTTATCTGTGATGTTGCAGCTGGCATTTTAAGAGAGTTCCAAAACTGGGGGAAATGACATTTACGCCTTCGCCTCCCTGTGTGCTTGTGTGTGTGTCCGTGCACGCTCTCAGCAGTCCTGGCGCTGTCCTTCTTTTGAATTATCTGTGCGTTTCCTCTTCTATCATCTTCTCGTGTCTCTATTGTTTATTCCCATACTTACTGCAAAGGTGCAGCTTCTCACCACACAGGTCGTTTAATAGAAATTCTCCTTATGTCGACGACCGTTGGATAAAGCGCTTTACGGCCAGTCTATGAGAAAACAGTGAGAAAAACATAAAAGTAACCGGTGAGTATTCTACTCTGTATCTGTATCTGGATAGCACAATTCGGTACCTGAATATTTCATTATAGAAATACTGATGGAGGATGTTAGCACTGGTGCATCAATCAAGGAGGCTGTGGGTTCAAATCTCTGCCCTGATAATAAATCGATAAATCGAATGAGGAGAGGCTTCATATTGGTTTTATAGCGAGAGTGACCCCTCTTCTCATTCAGCCTCTTTGCAGAGGCGGGGCTACTCTGAGTGAATACAGAGTGCTAGCAGCAAGGTAACCCATGTCAGCTAGCATACGCTAACACGAATGAAGGAATATAAGTGATGGTTTTGAAAGCAAATGTGAAGCAAATATGAACAGAATGAACAACGACAAAACGATATGTCGCATTTTTTTCGAAAGTAGTGCAGATGGAGTAATACAGGCAACTTGTATAAATACACCAAAAACACAATCAATATCAATACGCCAATGCTTGGTAAAGTAAATACAGTAAACCTCGGATATATCGGATTCAATTGTTCCCACTGGTTTTGTCCGATATAAGCGAAATCCGTTATATGCGTATACCGGAAAATGTCCGTTTTACGCATATATCGGATTTATATCTGGTATATGCGTAAATCGGATTTTATCCGTTATAAAAAGGCACTTCCTTGACTATGTTTCCAATGTACCTGGACGCGCAGGCAACGCTGCAAACGCTGCAAATGACGTCGTATATCGGTCTGTCATGATTCGGCGAATCGGAGCGCCACGATGCGGCCATCCGATATATGCGAGGGAAATTTAATGGAAATGCATTGGAACGGGACTGGAGATTTTGTCCAAAATAGGCGAAATCCGTTATAAAAAATCCGATATATGCAATGAACTTTTATTGGAAATGCGTTACAGAAAAATCGTTTTTTTTATCTGTCCGTTGTGAGCGAATTTCCGATATATCCGAGTCCGATATATCCGAGGTTTACTGTAATAAACAAAATATTGCGTGCTCACAGACGGTGTCGCTCACTGCATTCCAAAAGAAATGTAACCATTCAATATGGTTGAAAAGACTATATTTTGGGAAATGTTACAAATATTTTACAGACAGTACAGAGTGAAGAAATATGTGTTGAAGGACACGGAAATATTGCATTTTATTCCGCCAACACAAATATGTGGTCCAGCAGACACCTTACATTAGTTTAATAATAACTGCATGTTTTTTTTGTTTTCTAACAATCCAATTCTCGAAAAATGACATCAATAATATCAATTAGCGATAATAATTTATAGGACAATTATCGTCCAGAATTTTTTTTTTTCATGACAGGCCTACTCAAACAATATATTCTATCTTAATAGTTTGTTTGTGATAAGTTCAAACCTAAATATAGGCTCCAGTTCAACTACTATAACTCTCAACTCTAAATGTATTTATAACTTTTAGCCATTCAAAGCAATTGTTTGGCCAGCGTCTGGATTAGAATGAAACCATCATTTTCGATTGACTCTTCTATCCCGCTTTCTGCTCTACGGCCTTCACTCAATGCCGTCGCTTTTGATAAACGATGAGAGCCCGCTGACACATGTGAGAGACAGTGTGTGTTGGCTTGTGTGCAATCAGATTATTCACTTGATGTGCATCTCTTGAGCTGTGAAAGACTGTGTGTGACGTCTGGTTGGCAGCAGCGCATGAGCCTCACCGCACATTAACACAGCTTATTCCGGCCAGACGGGATCAGAGATGTTAATGATGGCGGCACAGAAATGACATGTTGCATTACTGGAAATATCTTTTATGTAGCGTTATGGAGTATTCAAACACACCTGGTGCTCTTTAATTACATCAGTGAAAAATTAACAGCAGCAATCGAACTTACAGTCTGTTAAAATGACATATGCCATATGTAGTATTATTACATGTCATTACAAGAGTCAAGTCCGAATGACACATAGACCCCCCACAATTCATATTTTGGGACAAAAAATTAAAAAAAATATATATATATTATGAAAGCAGGAAGTGAACAAATGTAACAGTTACTGATTGTAAAAGTACCAGATGGAGGGGTAGGATTTAATAAGCTTTGCTTCTTCCTACTCCTTTTGGACATGTGGAACTGGGAACTGATTATGTGATGCGTTCAATTGTAATCTGATGCATGTTCAAATGAAATAAAACCATTACCATATCTTCTGCTATAAATAGTAGTTTAAATAATAACTTACCTTATTTTCTGGACTATAAGTCGCTCCGGAGTATAAGTTGCACAAGGCCAAAAATACATAATTAGGTACAAAAAAACATACATAAGTCACACTGGAGTATAAGTTGCATTGTTTGCGGGTAATTTATTTTACTACTTGACCAAAACAGACTTTACGTCCTCTTGGAAGGCAAGTTCTAACATTAATAAAAGAATATAGAACAGGCTGAATAGGTGTAAGATATGCTAACACAATGGTTATTCAGCTACACAAAAAATAAACATGAACAGAAAAGGTGTCCAGTGTTTATGGAACATAAACACTTTTTCCATTTATAAGTCGCTCTGGAGTATAAGTCGCAGGAACAGCCAACCTATGAAAAAAAGTGCCAGTTATAGTCCGGAAAATACGTTAATTGTGTCATAATTTTTCTTTCTTTTAATAAAATCCAGAAAAATTAACACGTTTTAGACCAGAGGTGGGCAAACTACGGCCCGGGGGCCACATGCGGCCCGCTAAGCATTTGAATCCGGCCCACCAGTTGCTTCCAAAGTATTTAAACCTTTAACATACAAGCTGGCAACATGTCAAGTTGTAGTCAGGGATATTCACATACTCTTTAATAGTCAGTTTTTTTTATTGTAATTCTATTTTGTTATTTAATGGGGTCTGATGTTTCAAGTGATCCTGAAAAAAAGGGTACACTTCTACAGATGAATTATTCCTGGTGGACTGTTGGAATTACAAACATAAAACAGTTGGCATGTAACAAATATATTCTACAATTGGGTTAACTGAATGTGGCCCACGAGTCAACAAGTTTGCCCACCCCTGTTTTAGACAGTCATACATGGTGATTAATCATGATTATTATTTTTTTAACATGATTAATCAGGTAAACATTTTTAATCATTTGACAGTCTTAATTATAGGAGCTGTTTCCTCAAAAAAGTGCCCCCAATAGAAATACTATTAGGAGCCTGATAATACTCATTAATTTATCTATACAAACCACAGTATGCCTTGCTGGCAACAGTTCTGCATACAATCACCTGAATGACTTATAGTCCGGAAAATATGGTAAATAGAAGTAGAGGAACTTTTCTTAGCAGTGACCTTGATGCAATGTCAAGTAGCACTTGGCCAAGGTAACAAGCTCCTATTGCAACCTGGTGATGAGCAACAAATACAGGATGACATTTTTATGCTGCATTAGAGGAAAAAAGTTATTGACACTAATTATGTTGTAATACTGTATTTGGATTCTTGGATACTTTGGAATGTAGTAGATAGAGGTACCAGTAGAGAATGTTAAAAGACACAAATCTGGAGACAAGATCCATGAGATGAGGACTAGGACGACATGAAGGGAGGAGAGGCGATACGTATGTAGAGGCTGCAGGGGAGAACAGCGTGAAAGCTCTCTGATGGATTAAAGGGATGCATGAGAAATGGAGTGGGGTGGGGGGCGGGGGGGGGGGGGGTGACTATGAGGGGAATAGAAGTGAAGTTTGTGCATCTCCTTGGGGCAGCTCTAAACACTGCGATCATTAATGTTGTGGAGAGGAGGCGGCGAAATTGGGCAGAGGTGGCAGTCAGATAGCATTAATTAGAAACTGAGCTGCAAAAACGAAAATGAGGAAATTGCTGAGGCCGGAGGATACTTTGGGGATGTACTGACGGAGAACGAGGGGAAGACAGCTGGTGCATTGTGGTTTGTTTTGGGTTTTTGGGCCTAAAGTATATCATCACCACCTTCGTCTGTTGTGCTCTGTCTGCTCTTCTGTTCTTGTTTCGTGATGCATTTTGTTATGGAACAAAGAGCTTCCGTGGCCCGAGCACAGATTTTTATATCTTCGACAGTCGGAGTCCAGCAGCTGTCTTGGAGATGTTTGTCTCTCAGCTGAAAAAGCCGACATCCACACTTCCAGATACAATCACCCCTTACAAATAGCGGCCGTGTCGAGTCCTTGCAGCATAAGAGTTATGCAATGTGTTATATAGGTCACTAGGGGTGATTTTTCATCTTTACAGCCGTGTTACCAACTGTAAATATTCAATTTATTGAATGGGACCTGTTATGCTTTTCCACTTTTCTGACCCACAAATGTAGTAAGAATGTTATATTATTGTGTCAAATGATGCCAAAGTTTCAAATAATGAGGTTTGCACATTTGGAACTGAGCCCTGAAATAAAATAAACGCTTGTTTTCAAAGGGCATTGCAAAACTAACTAACTAACTAACGCCTAACTTCTGAGATTCAAGGCACAAACAGTGCATCTGACAAAGTGTACCAGACAATGAGTGCCTCTCATGGATGCAAGTCCTGAGTTCCACCACACCAGCGGTGCATTCGTTACCGCTCTGAGTTCATACACGCTAAGTCAGGGGTCTCCAGTCAGTGGACCGTGAGCTAAATTAGCTCTCCAAAGACTTAATTCGTTCATTATCAACTCCTATACCCACTATACTAGAAAGTGGGGTTTGTTTGTAATTAGGAAGCACTTTGTGCGTGTGACCAATCATAGCCGAGTGGGCGTGCCTGGAGGTGGAATAAATTAAAACAGAAACACAAATGTAGAACGTTTTCTGTGCACGTTATTGTGTGCAGCTGCTCTATAGGAGTCCACAAGTCAATACTAAGGGCTGAAAAATCAGCATCATAGGTCAACATTGAATCCTGTGTTGCGGAAATTCATATTTTGATTTCAGTTATGGAACCAATTAACCGCTATAAATGAGGGATTTACTGTACTTTACTGTCAGCAGCACATAAACTGATGACTGCCATATTTGGTTCTGTCTGCCATGTCCCAGTTTACATGATCTCTAACTGGATCTTTGGCCAGCTGGTCAAATGGGTAGCGTAGCATTAGCGTAGCATTTTGGGACTGATACACTGGAAGAAAGACTCTAATAATATTTACTTCTCATAATATTTTACACAACAATATTCAAATTAGGGCTGCACAGTGGTCGAGTGGTTAGCGCACTGACCTCACAGCTAGGAGACCCGAGTTCAATTCCACCCTCGGCCATCTCTGTGTAGAGTTTGCATGTTCTCCCTGAAACATAGTACAAAAAAACATGCTAGGCTAATTGGCAACTCCAAATTGTCCATAGGTATGAATGTGAGTGTGAATGGTTGTTTGTCTATATCTGCCCTGTGATTGGCTGGCCACCAGTCCGGGATGTACCCCACCTGGGATAGGCTCCAGCACCCCCAGGGACCCTTGTGAGGAAAAGCGGTCGAAAATGAATGAATGAATGAATATTTGAATTAGAGCTACACATCGGTCGAGTGGTTAGCGCGCAGACCTCACAGCTAGGAGACCCAAGTTCAATTCCACCCTCGGCAATCTCTGTGTGGAGTTTGCATGTTCTCCCTGAAACATACAAAAAAAACATGCTAAGCTAACTGGCAACTCCAAATTGTCCATAGGTATGAATGTGAGTGTGAATGGTTGTTTGAAAAAATATCAATATGGAAAAAAGAATAATAGAAACAAGCCGGCACTTGAAATGTCCTATCTCAAAGCTACCAAGTAGAAATGTGTGGAATAGAGTATATCGAGAAATTGCAAACTGCAAATTAGTCAGGCAATTAGACTTTTTGTTCCGTGTCCTCTTTTCATCCATGGTCACATGCGAACGGCCATTATCTTCCTCCACTGCCTTTCATTTGCCCTTCACTTGTTCTTTTGTGTGTCGCAGAGCTCTGAAGCTAATTGTCAAGGCACAAAAAGTATTATAACAATTCTTTCTTTGTTTTCTAGCGTTCCTCTGCTGTTCCCTCTTCCTTTCATCTTTCTTCCCACTCATTTCCGTGTGTCTTCATTCTATTCATCCCGAGCTCGCTGCATCATCCATCACAAGGAGACGAGTACAGCCAGCTCGCACACTCACGTTGCCCTTCCTATATGGTGTACTCTATTTTGTTTTGCACCCTCATTTTTCATCTTTGGGTTCTTATTGTGATATCGGCTTTCCGCATAGTGGGGTTTTTTTCTGTTTTGTTTTTTTGTAAGACTTTGCCCAATCCTCACACTAAATAATTGACAGATGAAACTTAACTTAAAAAACTTTGATTTGCGACAAAAATAAATAAGAAAATTTAAATTTAAATTTAAATTAAATTAAATTAAATTAAATTAAATTAAATTAAATTAAATTAAATTAAATTAAATTAAATTAAATTAAATTAAATTAAATTAGGAAAGCAGGAAGTGAACAAATGTAACAGTTAGTGATTGTAAAAGTACCAGATGGAGGGGTAGGATTTAATAAGCTTTGCTTCTTCCTACTCCTTTTGGACATGTGGAACTGTGAACTGATTATGTGATGCATTCAATTGTAATCTGATGCATGTTCAAATGAAATAAAACCATTACCATTACATGAAATAATGTATTCATACGACATTGTTACTGACGTTTGCTCGGGTTTACCTGATGGGGATCATTCTAATTACTCACTTTTGACATTTTCAATAATGTTCTTTTCTATCTGATCGCACGTGAAGTGAAAGGAATTGTAATATTTATTTGTTAAAATATTCCACAGCTCATATGCTAGCAGCGTTCAGTAGACAGCGTATGGAGGAATCATTTAGAAAAGGTCAGTCGGGGTTCCCGGAGCTGAAAATGGTACTTGTGTTGGCAGAATGGTGTCTCAACAGCCACTCTGAGGGATGAGCGATATTCATGAGTGGCTAACCTCTATGATTTATTACAGAATGGTGGCAATACCGTATGCGCGTATGGTGTTACCTTCCAGGACCACCAGTAAATAGCAACATTCATTCATTCATTTTCTACCGCTTATCCTCACGAGGGTCGCGGGGGTGCTGGAGACTATCCCAGCTGTCTTCGGGCGAGAGGCGGGGTACTGGTGGCCAGCCAATCACAGGGCACATATAGACAAACAACCATTCACACTCACATTCTTACCTATGGACAATTTGGAGTGGCTAATTAACCTAGCATGTTTTTGGAATGTGGGAGGAAACCGGAGTACCCGGAGAAAACCCACGCATGCACGGGGAGAACATGCAAACTCCACACAGAGATGGCCGAGGGTGGAATCGAACCCTGGTCCCCTAGCTGTTAGGTCTGCGTGCTAAGCACTTGACCGCCGTGCAGCCCAAATACCAACATTTTTAGCAAAAAAAAAAATATTTTTTTAGACACAGAGCCTGCTACTCGCTTGACATTCTCCTCTGCTTTCGAAACAGCATTTGCAATAAAAATCACTGTTGGAATTATGAGATTCCCTTCTCTCTTTAATTGCCATTGTTAATCCATGACACCCATTGTTAACCCAATCCAGGTTTAATCCCTGAATATACATGAATCCACACGGTGGAGGAGTGGTTTGCGCGCAGGCCTCACAGCTAGGAAACCCGAGTTCGATTCCACCCTCGGCCATGGCGTTTGCATGTTCTCCCCGTGCATGCGTGGGTTTTCTCCGGGTACTCCGGTTTCCTCCCACATTCCAAAAACATGCTAGGTTAATTGGCGACTCCAAATTGTCCATAGGTATGAATGTGAGTGTGAATGGTTGTTTGTCTATATGTGCCCTGTGTTTGGCTGGCCACCAGTCCAGGGTGTACCCCGCCTCTGGCCTGAAGACAGCTGGGATAGGCTCCAGCACGCCGGCGACCCTCGTGAGGAAAAGCGGTAGAAAATGAATGAATGAATCAATATTGATTATTTTGATATTCAAATTGATATTGGTTGCACGGTGGACGAGTGGTTAGCGCGCAGGCCTCACAGCTAGGACACCCGAGTTCAATTGCCTCACTGCTGCATTCTGTTTGTAAACCAAGACGATGTTTTCTCTGAGGAAGATTTGTGTATATTTGATCAAATAAGTAAAAAAAACCCAACAATCTGTCTCTCTTTCCTCAGTCTGATGTCATCCAGACGATACTACTTTGAGATTCTGCACAAGCAGGATGACAAGGGTTCCGATCACGTGGAGGTTGGGGTGAGTGTACATAAGATTCATTTATCTACATTTGGCTTCCGGCGTCTTTTCCTCATCGCATATGACACTTGCCTTGCCATGCGTTTGCTTAGTAAATGTGCACTTAGCTCTCAGTGACACTTTCCTGTGAAGGAATGTGGAACTTAAATGATGTTTGGTTTGGAAAACATCTCCCACCCCTCCGTCAATCTTTGTTTGTTCTTTTTTTTTATCCTGAATGTCATCTGGTAACAACCTTTTCAAATGATGAGCACGTCTCCTGGCTAGTTGTTTTTTTTTCCTCTCTCTGTATCATCGTCTACCTATAGTGTTCATTTTTCTATTTGCTCCAGCTCCCCCCTCTGCCTCTGCACCATTTCTCCAGCAGTGGTGGTGTTCTTGCACCTCAGGCAAAAGCTTAGAGATGAGAGGTTCTTCATTTCATGTTAAAGTTTCAAATACCTGGAGTCCCGTGTGCGCGGACTTTGAGTGGGAGGGTGCATGACGATGATGAAAAGAGATCACCGCTGTGTGTCTGTGGAAGGAATATTTTGACCAGCCTCGGGTGATCGCTATGGTGACTGGTTTTACTGGAGATGCTTCCTTCTCCCACACAGCTTCAATGTCATTTATGTCATTTATGCCTTTATTTATCATTTGGGAATGGGAATGGGAATGGGAATGGTAATGGTAATGGTAATGGTTTTATTTCACTTGAACATGCATCAGATTACAATTGAGTGCATCCCATAATCAGTTCACAGTTCCACATGTCCAAAAGGAGTAGGAAGAAGCAAAGCTTATTAAATCCTACCCCTCCATCTGGTACTTTTACAATCAGTAACTGTTACATTTGTTCACTTCCTGCTTTCCTAATATATTTTAATTTTAATTTAATTTTAATTTAATTTAATTTTAGTTTATTTTAGTTTACGTTATAATTTGAATTTTAATTTTAATTTAAATTTTAATTGATCATTACTTTGGTACGTGACAAAAATAAAATAAAAAATAAATTAAATAATCATAATAAATAATAGACACCTATTTAAGGTGACAGATAAAACTTAACTTAAAAAACTTTGATTTGCCACAAAATAATTAAAATTAAAATTAAATTAAATTAAATTAAATTAAATTAAATTAAATTAAATTAAATTAAATTAAATTAAATTAAATTAAATTAAATTAAATTAAATTAAATTAAATTAAATTAAATTAAATTAAATTAAATTAAATTAAGCAGGAAGTGAACAAATGTAACAGTTACTGATTGTAAAAGTACCAGATGGAGGGGTAGGATTTAATAAGCTTTGCTTCTTCCTACTCCTTTTGGACATGTGGAACTGGGAACTGATTATGGGATGCACTCAATTGTAATCTGATGCATGTTCAAATGAAATAAAACCATTACCATTACCATTACCATTGTTTCAGCATGGAAAAGAAGTGGGTTGAATAATTTTTAGTCCAGGGTTGTACCCCACCTTTTCCCAAAAGTCGGCTGGGATAGGCTCCAGCATACCCCCATCACCTTAATAAGGATAAGCAGCTTAGAAAATAGTTAGAATTTTAGATGATAAAATGGCTATTCATATGTTATAATTAGATAATTATGCAACGGCTGGGAAATCCAATGGAAGCAATGTTGACCTCCAAAAAATAATTTCAGTGTGAGCATCCACGTGTGCGTTTGTGCCTGTGTGTCCACACTTGAATGGGCTAAAATTTGGTACTTAAGTGCCTTATGTCAAATTTTATTGTGTTATGTTATGACTTGCTTTTTCCAAGCCGCGCTGTTGGGTGTTATCTGCTATTTATTGGAATAAAGATAAAAATAAGCCTTCTAATACGAATCGCCTGCCTGCCATCTATGAAACCATCAAAGTGGTTTATACTCGTCGAAACAATTTAGTGAAAGTTCTAAAGGTCATGCAGCAAATCACGATCATCGTGTGTGTGTGTGCGTTGCACTCTGTTATTACAGCCCTCTTGTGAGATTTAACAGGGGATATATTTCACACCTCTACAAAAAACAGCAGATTTATAGCGACTGGCTCACAACAGCATAAGCAGAGGCCTCACATAAATCCACATAAAGGCAGAGTCTGGATTCACAGCTTTTCCCTCTGTGTTGTATTCCAGGCTCTGATTGTGCGGTCAAAGGTGGGCTGTTCCTGCGGGAGTGTGTTTGTGTTGCAGCGCTCGTAGTAAAGAAGAAAGAATACACAGACTTTTGTACCTTTGAAATGAAAATGAAAGCATGTTCTTTCTGGGCTGGCTCATTTTGTTTATTTTGTGTGAAGAAATTGGGAGAGGGCTGCACGGTGGACGGTTAGCATGCAGACCTCGCAGCTAGGAGACCCGAGTTTGATTCCAACCTCGGACATCTCTGTGTGGAGTTTGCATGTTCTCCCCGTGCATGTGTGGGTTTTCTCCGGGTAATATATATATATATATGTAAATATACTGTGTATATTACTAGGCTGCACGGTGGTCGAGTGGTTAGCACGCAGACCTCACAGCTAGGAGACCCGAGTTTGATTCCACCTGTTCTCCCAGTGCATGTGTGGGTTTTCTCCGGGTAATATATATATGTAAATATACTGTGTATATTATGTATATTACTAGGCTGCACGGTGAACAAGTGGTTAGCGCGCAGACCTCACAGCTAGAAGACCCGAGTTTGATTCCACCCTCGGGCATCTCTGTGTGGAGTTTGCATGTTCTCCCCGTGCATTGTGGGTTTTCTACGGATAATATATATATATGTAAATATACTGTGTATATTATTATATATTATGTATATTACTAGGTTGCACGGTGAACGAGTGGTTAGCGCGCAGACCTCACAGCTAGGAGACTTGTGTTCAATCCCACCCTTGGCCATCTCTCCCACATTCCAAAAACATGCTAGGTTAATTAGCCACTCCAAATTGTCCATAGGTATGAATGTGAGTGTGAATGGTTGTTTGTCTATATGTGCCCTGTGATTGGCTGGCCACCAGTCCAGGGTGGACCCCGCCTCTCGCCCGAAGACAGCTGGGATAGGCTCCATCAGAAAATGAATGAATGAATGAAATTAGGAGAAAAGATGCGATAAGCAGCAGGTTCGGGATACATTGCATCTTCCCTAAAGGAACGGAACGAGCGTGCCGTGTGGAGCAGCAGGCCCATGAATGAGGAGCTTGTTGTTCAGTTTGGATGAGTAAGCAACTTAGCAAAGCTGCACTGTGACAAAACCTCTCCATTACTTCAGTCGGCATTGGAAATGTCGCGTCAAATCCCAGCAGCACTATTTCTATCTTCGTGCTTCTCTCCAGTAAAGCTGGTTTTTCTATGAAATACAAAACAGTGTTTTTATTGCGTTGAGGCATCCGTGCTCGTTTTCCGAGTTATAACAGATGCAAGTTGAACTTTTTGGGAGGTGTGTAAAGGTGTCCAATCCAATCCACTTTATTTATATAGCACATTTTATAAACAGAGTTTCCAAAGTGCTGCACAGACTAGTAAAATAAAAAGTAAAAATAAGATACAATAAATAAAGGTAGAAATTGAATTGAATCCAAAACTAAAAGATCAAATAAGAAATAAAATAGTAAAATAGATATTAAAATATTAGAAACAAGAAGCAAAGCAATAAAAGTATAAAAAAAATAAAACCAATTAAAATAAAAAAGAAAGATCTAAAAAACACCATACGACTCACTCAGAGTTAATTTATTTTATTTTATTTTATTTTATTAATTAATTAATTTAATTTAATTAAAGTTAATTAAAAACGAGACTTTCAATGTTGGGGGCCTTTTTTACTTGGGAGGGGAGAGAGTTCCATAGCACGGTCTCCCCTGGTCTTAGGTGTGTGTCCCACTACAGCAGAACATCATACCAACAGTAAAATATGGTGGTGGTAGTGTGATGGTCTGGGGCTGTTTTGCTGCTTCAAGACCTGGAAGACTTGCTGTGATAAGTGGAACCATGAAGTCTGCTGTCCACCAAAAAAAAAAAAAAATCCAAAAAGTCCATCTGTTCATAACCTGAAACCAAATTGGGTTCTGCAGAAGGAAAATGATCCAAAACACACCAGGAAGTCCACCTCTGAAGAAAAATAAAATGAGGACTTTGGAGTGGCCTAGTCCAGGGGTCTCAAACACGCGGCCCGCGGAGGCCCCGCCTTGATATGAAAGTTTAATGTTAGTGCGGCCCGCGCAAGTTTGATATGGATGCTGTATGGTATCATGTACCCAGAAAAAATTATTACGTTTGATTAATGTTCATGTTAAAGGTTAAATAACTGTTAATAGTTATCCTCCCTATCTGTGTGGAAGTGGTAAGTTTTTGGCTATTTAAGTTGAAAGGAAATAACTTGAAGGCTACCGTTTAGGTCGCTAGCTCTCTAGTTTGCGAGTTAGCATGTGTCTCAAGACCCTGCAGTTGCGCAATATGTTGTAAATAAAAAGAGTATAAATGTGACTATAGTCGTGTTTTGTCATGTCTACAGGGCTCTAATAATGCTTTGTTCATTTTAATCTGAAAAAAATAATTTGTCTACCCAGCAACTATATGTGGTTTCTTAAGTTTTTATTATTTACCGTTTTATTATTATTATTATATTTATTTATGTATTACTGATTGATTGATTTTCTTTATTCTTGATTTGTTTATTTATTTTTCATCTTATTTTGTGTAGAAAAATAAAAAGTAAGATATTTGAGAACTGTGGAATGTTTTATCAGAGCTTTTCTTGTAGAAAATTGGAACCAAAGCGAAGTTTTTTAAATTTTTTTGTTTTTAATAAATGTGTTTTTTGGGGTTTTTTTTGGAAAACCTGATGCGGCCCAGACCCGCGCTCCAGTGGCCCCCAAGTAAATTGAGTTTGAGACCCCTGGCCTAGTCAATGTCCTGACCTTACGCTCAAAAATGCCCTCCGGTGTGGCTGAATTACAACAATTGTGCAAAGTTACTATATAGGAAAGCAGTTGACACATCTTTGTCTTGGATCTTTAGTACACAACAAGACATGAAACGCAGAATAGTAAACAGCAGCCATGATAATTGCACGGAATGTTTTCAGTCTACAAGTCTCAGCACTCCATTTGAAGTTATTTGTTGGCACAGCGGTGTTTTGAATTGTTTCAATTGCTTTCTGGATTTTGTTGTCGGAGAAACAGGCCGACTTAATGGAATACGGGTCTGGTTGTCAGCATAACGTAAAGCGGAAAAGCGGGAGAGGAAGGGAGATAAAGAAAAAGGAAAGAGAGAAAAGTCATGGCTTAATTAGCGGTAGCAGCAAAGGTGCAAGATTTAGATTCACAATTTTACTGTTCCTCTTTTATCGCTTGTGCCGGGCCAAATGTCACGCTGTCGACCAATTAATGAACACGTCACTGTACGCACACACACTCCGCAGACTCACACACAAAAGTATCCCCGCTTCACTATAAATCAGTAAATGCCCCGTGCCACCTGGAACCGGTCATTAAAGAGTATTGTGTATGTTTTTTATCATCAATGTACATTTCAGACACCTTGCTTTTTAATCTCATGAATTATGTGAAAGTTCAACATCAGTGCAGCAGCTGTCAAGCATATGGATTCGGAATTCTCTCGTCTCCCTGCCCCTTTGATTAACTTCACTTTGTTGCACTTGTCAAGATTAATCTTGCGTTGTGCTCGGCACGCAACAGTTGAAAGAAAACACACAAGTAAATGTTCAGTTAAAATGGCTATAAATAAATAACACATAGAAAAACGTAGCAACAAAACAACTGGCAGCTACTGAAGGAATGATGGGAATATGGGAATGTGGTCATGTTTTTTTATGATCAAGTATGAATGCTTATTTTTTAGCCATAATATGGATAAAGATTCTATACACTGATTTAAACACAGCATTTACTAAATCTGGACGGTGGTCAAGTGGTTAGCCTACAGGCCACGCAGTGAGGAAACCCGAATTCAATTCCACCTTTGGCCATTTCTGGGTTTTCTCCGGGTATTTCCTCCCACATGCCAAAAACATGCTAGGTTAATTGACGACTCCAAATTATCCATAGGTATGAATGTGAGTGTGAATGGTTGTTTGTCTATATGTGCCCTGTGATTGGCTGGCCACCAGTCCAGGGTGTACCCCGCCTCTCGCCCGAAGACAGCTGGGATAGGCTCCAGCACCCCAGCACCACAAAGATTCCATACACTGATTTAAACACAGCATTTACTAAGTCTGGCTGCACGGTGTAGGAGTGGTTATCACACAGGCCACGCAGCTAGGAGACCCGAATTCAATTCCACCTTTGGCCATTTCTGGGTTTTCTCCGGGTACTCCGGTTTCCTCCCACATTCCAAAAACATGCTAGGTTAATTAGCGACTCCAAATTGTCCATAGGTATGAATGTGAGTGTGAATGGTTGTTTGTCTATATGTGCCCTGTGATTGGCTGGCCACCAGTCCAGGGTGTACCCCGCCTCTCGCCCGAAGACAGCTGGGATAGGCTCCAGCACCCCAGCACCACAAAGATTCTATACACTGATTTAAACACAGCATTTACTAAATCTGTCTGCACGGTGTTCGAGTGATTAGCACACAGGGCATGCAGCTAGGAAACCTGAGTTCAATTCCACCCTCGGCCATCTCTGTGTGGAGTTTGCATGCTCCGGGTACTCCGGTTTCCTCCCACATTCCAAAAACATGCTAGGTTAAACAGTTTTTACTCTCATTAAATGTATAAACCGTTATAGTAAACCACTGAGAGTAAAACACAAACATTGTTTTACCGTCGTGTTCCACCTCATACCAGCTTGTAAGTTTGACTTAATTAGTACGTAGCCAAAATATTGGTGTCAAGAGTATAGCGCATGAGTGGCAAAGACACGCCGGTAAATTGTGTTATTTGTCTCCATTAATTGTCAAAGAGCCTTAAATATGTGGAAGCAGCCCATTTTGCTCCATCCACCTCCACATACCGCTCTCGTTTGTGTTTCTTTGTCTGCAGGCAAGACTTCATGTCACATCAAACCCTTTGTGGCATTTTATCCTGGAAATGTTCAAATCTATTATGTTGTCAAGTCTAAAAGGAGCATAATTAGTGTGGGAGCACATGTCTGGTAGTAGATGGTCTTTTTTTGTAAGCTACTCAATGTTCCTGACAACTTGTATTATGAAGGGTGTGCACAAATCAGTGGCGCATTGTTGGGTTTTGTCTTGTCTCTGGGGGATTTGTGAAATATTTTACTATGTGTCTCGGGGACTTTTTGTTCATTCATATATAAGATGAGAGGAACCCCGAAGTAACTCAGGTGTAGCCTAATTTGACGACAAATATGTAGGTGTTAAAATGCCAGCTAACATGGCAGAACTACATTTGTTTTCCATCGTCATTCCTTATACAGTAAACCTCGGATATATCGGACTCGGATATATCGGAAATTCACTCACAACGGACAGATAAAAAAAGAACAGATTTTTCTGTAATGCATTTCCAATAAAAATTCATTGCATATATCGGATTTTTTATAACGGATTTCGCCTATTTCGGACAAAATCTCCAGTCCCGTTCCAATGCATTTCCATTAAATTTCCCTCGCATATATCGGATGGCCGCATCGTGGCGCTCCGATTCGCCGAATCGTGACAGGCCGCTATACGACGTCATTTGCAGCGTTGCCTGCGCGTCCAGGTACATTGGAAACATAGTCAAGGAAGTGCCTTTTTATAACGGATAAAATCTGATTTACGCATATACCGGATATAAATCCGATATATGCGTAAAACGGACATTTTCCGGTATACGCATATAACGGATTTCGCTTATATCGGACAAAACCAGTGGGAACAATTGAATCCGATATATCCGAGGTTTACTGTATTGCGTGTTTCTAAAATTCGGGAGGGTTTTGAATTCCGTCATTGTTTTCCTAGTTCATTTATACCCAGGCTGTACGGCGGTCAAGTGGTTAGCGAGTCTCCCATGATTTTGATTGACTGCCAGATTTAGAGGGAATTTTGGGGTATCAAAGTAGTTCAGAGGAGAAAAAGCGGAGTTGATAGAGTACTCGGCTGCACGGCGGTCGAGTGGTTAGCGCGCAGATCTCACACCTAGGAGACCCCGAGTTCAATTCCAACCTCGGCTATCTCGGAGTTTTCTCCGGGTACTCCGGTTTCCTCCCACATTCCAAAAACATGCTAGCTTAATTGGCGACTCCAAATTGTCCATAGGTATGAATGTGAGTGTGAATGGTTGTTTGCCCTGTGATTGGCTGGCGACCAGTCCAGAGTGTACTCCGCCTTTCGCCCGAAGACAGCTGGGATAGGCTCCAGCACCCCCGTGACCCTTGTGAGGATAAGCGATAGAAAATAAATGAATGAATTTATACCCTGCAGCATTTTTAACACTCCTGAGACGTTGTTGAAATTGGAGAAAGAAAGCTGTCTCAGGGAATATGCGTGCGGAATGATGACCTTTTCCTATTCTGCATCCTGGCAGTTTTCATTATGTAATTTGTCACAATGCACTCAGCTCACAAGGTGAGACGTTACACGATCGTGTAATATGTTTTGATAGAAGCCATATGCAGTGATTGTTATTTTGATCTGACAAATTTGTAGTAACTTTGATCAAATGGAAACTGACTGCGGCCTCTGCTTAATTGGACTGCAGCAGGCAGATGTTGCAAGCGTGTAGGGTTGCCAACCCCCACAAAAATAAATAAGAGACACCTTGACGGCAGGGTAGACCTGTTTTGAAGCAGTCATTCTCAACCGGAACACAGAGACAGCTTGAATTGCAAGGTTTATATTGTGGGTAAAGCAATGAATGTGTGGTTCTTTTCGTGCCTCCTGCACTGCCACTTCCATATTAGGTGTATGACCATTCACAGCGGTGATACCATAGTTCACAGCATGAAATCATTTCGCTGAGCAAGTTTTAAACTTGCAAGATCTTACGACTCCCTCAGTGATATTCTCCACCAGGTTTTTACTACTTGAATTTGCATACATTACTTCAATGTTTTTATTTGTCCTTCCAGTGAAGCTAGTAGCACCTGTCTTACGTGACCTTGAGGCCTTGTCGCTGGAGTCAAATAATGACATCCTGCTAAAACCTTAGGTGGCCTGCTGAGTCCCTTCCTGCAATTGCACAGCATGAAGTCTCACTAACCTTGTTTGTCATTCTTGTATTTGTGCATTTGGTGTAGTTGTGGTCAGCGTGGGTTTGAAGTGGCAGCAGGGGAAAGACGGACAGTATTTATTGATTTATTTCAAGCTTTCAATGCAGATTTGTGTGTTAGTGTGTAGGCATTTGCATGAGTTCCGAGGAGGGTGCTTTTATTTGCCGCTGCTAAAATGACCTGTCTCCTGTGATTATAGCCCGGCTAAGCAGAAGTGACTTGTTAATTTTGAAATCTATTTAAAGAATTGTAGCTTGTCTCTTGCTTGCTCGGCCTCACTTTGCTCCTCTCTGATTGTCACATCATTTTTTTTTCTTGAATTGTCAGTTTATGATCTATTTTCATTACAAATTCATATATTGCTTTGCTATTTTTTCACTGTTCTCGCAGCCTGGCACTATTGTTCTTTTCTTTGTCCACCTAATGTGTTTGTACAAAACCACAGCATCACATTGATCTTATTCCATTGCTGAAATCAATAACACTAAGTGTCAGTATGGACTAGAAACCGTGATGGAAGATTCATGGGATCCATCCTGTTCACACATGTTATCTCTTCTCACCTCCCTCTCTCCTCTCTCTTTTCACACGCAGTGGCGTCCGTTCCTCCCTGGTCTGAAATATGAAGTCATAGACTCAGCCTACATTTCACTGTATACAGGTAAGAGGTTTGTTTGTTTTACCACTTGGAATTTCCCTCAGTCCCTTACTATATCACTGTTTTAAAAAAAAATAATAATACAAAAATAAATGGTTGCTGTTTTGTGGTTTACTATAATCTATTTTTACTCTATATATATCTAAATATTGAAAGACAAGTTATAGTATTGTTCTGATATCTAAGCATCAGTAATGTTTCATTGACGAGACATGACGTTAGATTGATTACATTTCACAAAGGCTGAGATCGAATGGAAAAAAGATTCTCCTCTTATTTGGTGTGGAAGTGGTAGGTTTTAGCTTCTTCTTTCCCACTGTGTTTGAAACCCTTTCTCTAGTTTAGTAAGTAAATTGGAGAGGCAATGTAGTTAGCTGGAACGCTTGTGATGCTATCTATTCGGTATTCGGTTACAGAGCTTAGATGGGTATGGCTCTGACCATGCCTGTCGACATTTGCATTTGCATTTTTTTCCGAAGTGAGAAAAAGCTAAATTGTGGGATTTGTACCAGAATTTTGACTATTAATTTTTCACGAGAAATACAGGTAAAATATGAGTTATATATGATTTGAATATGACAGGAGGGTTGACAGGTATGGTCCTCACAGATGCTAGAAGGTATTGGTGGGATCGGAGTCATCCCAATCGGAAGCCATTTTCTCCATATAAATCTCAATAGGTCTGTAAGAATAAATACCTTATGATATGATCTTTAACATCATGTATACGTTGTAGTATATACGTAGTTCTGGTTCTTTTTAGAGTAACTCAGTGAAATATTGAAGCGAAAGAATGAGACGGTTAAAGACTTGGACCAAAGCCATACTCTGGGAGCCAGCCCATAATTACATCAGTGGCGTTGTGAAAAACAGGTATGTGATTAGCAGATGTCTAATAGCACTGGGAAGACGTTTAAAAATAGATACCCTTTGTTTAGCATATGTACACACACACTGTGAAACCAACCCAAGGATGAAAATGTTGCTGACCGCCCTGTTCATTACATGACATTTCTCCCATCAGGCCTTGCTCCTGACGTGCCATTAATCACACATGCCTTCTCCTCCTCCTCCGCTATCGATTGGTGTAATTATTATTCTCCTCTGCACTATTTTGTTTTTCTTCTTCAAACTTTTTCTTTCTTTTACTTTCTTTGACACTTCACATCAAGCACACCAGCACTGTGTAATGGGAACCAGTACATAAACAATATCAAAAATAATCTGCCTTTATAAAGATGATGCAGCTGTTTTATTCTGATTTACAACTGACTTCATATCATATGTGAAAAAAAACACAGTGAGTGACTGATGCACAATCGTGCCCCCGTTGTCCTGTTAAAAACACTGTGTATTTTATGAAACAAGTTTAAGATTGCAAGGTGGGTTCTGCAATTAATTAATATTCTGTAATTAATATAGTCACAAATACGCTACCGCTCAAAGGTTTCACTTGGAAATTTTTTGGGCCGGTCTGAGAGATATGGCTTTTTCTTGGCAATCGTGCCATGAAGTCCAGCATCCTTGCACAGAAAAACGATGCACAGTTGTGCATCGTTTTTCTGTCCTTGTTAGACCCAGTTTGTGCTGCTCTCTGAAGGGAGTAGTTAACAGCATGATAAGAGATTTTAGTTTAGATTTTTAGACGGGTTTTCTAATAATCTGTTAGCCTTATAAAATGATTAACTTGGATTAGCAGCCATACCAGGAGATTGATGCGGAGGACTGACAGTTGTTGATAGTAGGCCTCTATGCAAAAATTTAGAATTTTGTGAAATGGAACATTTTTTTGTGAAATGCATGAAAAACTTTTGAGCAGTAGAGTATATTAAGAATATTTAAGGAAACTTGAAGAATACATATATATATACAGTAGTGTCAAATATTGTTTACCCCCCTTCCATATTTTTTTTTTTTTTGTCAAACTTAAATGTTTTAGGTCGTCAAATAAATGTAAATGAATGACCATATTTGGGTCATCTTTGCTCAGTGAAGGTGTCGTTGTGGGGTCTTTTGTGACCTCTTTCATGAGTTGTCACTGTGCTCTTGGGATAATTTTGGGAAGGCTCATCATTTGTGGTTTTCCTGGAGTCCCAAAACTTTAGAAATGGCTTTTTATAACCTTTTCCAAACTGATGAATCTCCATTAATCTCAATGAAGTTATGTTTTAACCGGGGCAATCACAGAGCCACGTAGGTAACAATAAAAAGTTTAATTTAATAACTGCATTTTGTGTTCAGTTATGTGGTCACTGACATTTTTTTTTTCATTTTTTGGATGATCTGAAACATTAAAGTGTGCCAAATGTGTGGGTTTTATTCACACAACTGTACATCTGTTGTTATGATGCAGTACACTAATTATTGAAGGAAAACATCTCTAATAGTATCAATGTTTAATAAGTGAGCATAAGTATCTACTGTATGTAACATTATTGTATGAATTGTTGATACAGCTCCTGTATATATCTCTCGTGAGATTGTGCAGGCGTACTTAATGAAGTATTCAGTGACCGTCTGTCTCCCCTTCCCCCTTTCACCCTGTGATCTACGAGGGTCACACCACAATCAATGTGCATTTGTTTGTCCTTCAAACACCTTTGTATGGATCTGTCTCCACACTCCTTGTCAGCCATCTGTCTTTTAAAATTTTGTATTTTTTATGTATCTATTTTTTTTCCAGACGAGTCCAGTCTCAAGATGAACAGTATAGGTCACATCCCTCAAACCTTTGCCAGTCACGTCCGCCTCCCAGAGGAGTCTCTACCCTGGAAGGTGGAAGGAGGTGGCATCCCACAGCACGGAGCAGACATGCTGAAGCCGGACCCGAGAGACACCTTCTATAGCAGTAAATCTGTTCATCATTATTTTTGGACTATTTGACTATTTGTACACTCTAAAAAAAATTGTGTAATTTATTCAGTGTCACATACTGTATTTTTGGTGTACTAATTTCTTGTAGTTACAGTACTTACATTGAACTCCATAAAAATGTACTACGGTTCCCAAGGCAGACAACCAGGCAGCAGGTAGCTACTTCTCGGTGGACTGTATTGTTCTGTTAGGGCAGGGGTCAGCAACCCACGGCTCGAGAGCCACATGTGGCTCTTCAGCCACTTTGTTATGGCTCCCTTCGCAATGCTCAAGTATTTAACACCCAAACTTGTTGGGGCCAGAGTAAACAACAGAGTTTACATTTAATTTGCACATATTTATGTACATTTATCTTCTATATTAGCAAGATCTGTTACTCGCGGGGATGCTGGAGCCTATCCCAGCTGTCTTCAGGCGAGAGGCAGGGTACACCCTGGACTGGTGGCCAGCCAATCACAGGGCACATATAGACAAACAACCATTCACACTCACATTCATACCTATGGACAATTTGGAGTCGCTAATTAACCTAGCATGTTTTTGGAATGTGGGAGGAAACCGGAGTACCCGGAGAAAACCCACACATGCACACGGTGAGAAAATACTAATTCCACACAGAGATGGCCGAGGGTGGAATTGGACACTGGTCTCCTCGCTGTGAGGTCTGCACGCTAACCACTCATCCACCGTGCAGCCGAGTACTCGATCAACTCCGCTTTTTCTCCTCTGAACTACTTTGATAACCCAAAATTCCCTCTAAATCTGGCAGTCAATCAAAAAACTCGCAATTCACCCTGGATGTGAGCACGTTGCTGCAAATTTCTTCAGGTCTAAACTTTTGAAAGTTTATAAGATATTGTTTTTGAATTATGTTCTGCGGCTCCAGTCTATTTTCCTTTAATCAGCAAGCGGGTAAAATGGCTCTTTTGATCCCCGTGTTAGGGAAAGAGAAAAAAAATCTAACAATGGTTGCTAAAGAAATACATCAAGATAAGCTCGGTACCATCAACTTAATGTAACTGTTTAAATTATAAAACCTGAAGAAGCATCCATAATCTGATTATTCCCCTACTTGATGATACTACATTCACTATTTTGGCAGTACAGTGGTCACTACAACATAAGCGTTCGTCATTTTGAGTACTTCATCATTTTTTATCTCTTCTTTCAGCTCCCATGATCGACCCCTCTCGCCTGGAAAACATTCTGCCTGCTTGTCTTTACTCTCCGACTTACGTCGTGAAAGATTTCCCCATCGCCAGATACCAGGGCCTGCAGTTTGTAAGTGACCGCTCCATCACCTTTCCCGTGGATCACCAGGCTTGCCACTCATCTTTAATGCTGTTTTAATTGGCTGAAACTAAAAAATCATCTTGGTGGGGTTGTCAGAAGTACATCCAATTATGGCAGGCTGGTGTGAGTGACTTTTAACCTGCTAAAAAGTAAAGGAGAGATAGTTTAGCATTCACATGAGGGAAGTAGATAGCAGGTGATCTTGAACGCTGCTTCCCCCTATCGGAAAAAAGAAGTCACTACATCAAAATAAAAGGCAAGTGATTTTATGACCGTACTCTCACTTATATTACTTTTCTCCAGGTGTATCTTTCTTTCGTCTACCCAAACGACTTCACACGGCTCACACACATGGAGAGAGAAAACAAGTGTTTCTACCGAGAGTCTCCAATCTACTTAGAAAAGTAAGTTATTCAAAACTTTGGTACACTAAACTCTGATCTTGTCCGTGTTTCACCTGGCGTGTGTACACTGTCTGTATGCTGCTAGACAGCCAGCAAAAACTCCGCATACTTTTCCGTTTGCTTTTCTCGCTTTATGAAGATTTCTTGTAAAAATAAGTGGTAACTGAAATATACAGAAAAAAATAAATATACTCCAATACTGCTCATGTTGCAGGCTAAACACACATCAGCTAACAGTTAGCTAACACACTAACTGCAAATGCAAGCTAGCAGTAGCATGAAGCTAGCGAACTTCACAAAACAACTACAAAAAACAGATGCATCTATGTAAGTACACCAATATACTTATATTTCCTAAGAAACAAGCGTTTAGAGCAACTTTCAGCGTGTTTATGAGGTTTTCCCGTTTCATTTCTGCCGTGACGTAAGCCTGCTTTTACCGAGAGAAAAACAACAAAGCTTGTCTATATGCGAGAGCACTCTCTAGTGGCCCAAAACGATACTTTCTAGAGAAGATGACTCACTCTGTAAACTTTTTAACCTTAGCGTTTTTAACAATATTTATTAGGACTTATTACTTTCATTTTAACTAACTTATGAAACTTGTGAATTATTAATGTCTTTGACAGATTTGGTTTCTACAAGTATATGAAGATGGATGAGGAGGAAGATGATAGGCCATTCTTCTTTCCCAACCCTGACGGTAAGTCACAGTCACCAATCCCACCGCCGCCCCTCGTTTATCATTGTTAATCCGTCAATCCGTTAATCCGCGAATATCCACCAGGTAGGATTCAATATTAATACATGGAATATTTTCAGAGTTGGAGCATAGAAAACTGTTCATGACATTCTGTATATGATTTCTACCATTATTAGAGCCCAGAAGACATGAAATAACACCCCTATAGTCAACTTTTCACTCCTATTATTGTTTGTTCGCAACACATTGCTCAACAAAAGTGTAATGTGCAGGTTATGGAATCACCACAGGGACACAAGAGACTGCCGTCGCTTTATATAGCATGCTACTGAGCTAACTAGTAACTAATTATCAAAAAAAAAATAATTAAGTTTTAAAAAAAATTAAAAAATTAAAAAAAAAACTTAAACTATATTAGGAAAGCAGGAAGTGAACAAATGTAATTTATTTTACTACTTGACCAAAACAGACATTACTTCCTCTTGGAAGGCAAGTTCTAACCATAATAAAAGAAAAGAGAACAGGCTGAATAGGTGTAAGCTATGCTAACACAATGGTTATTCAGCTACACAAAAAATAAACATGAACAGAAAAGGTGTCCAGTGTTTATGTAACATAAACACTTTTTTCATTGACAGTCGCTGTGGAGTATAAGTCGCAGGAACAGCCAACCTATGAAAAAAAGTGTGACTTATAGTCCGGAAAATACGATATATTCACTCCATTTGAAACACCTTAAATAAATTGTAGGCTAACTAGTTAGCTCAGTAGCATGCTATATAAAGCGGCGGCAGTCTCTTGTGTCCCTGCGGTGATTCCATAACCTGCGCATTATACTTTTGTTGAGTAATGTGTTGCAAACAAACAATAATAGGAGTGTCAAGTTGACTATAGGGGTGTTATTTCATGTTTTCTGGGCTCTAATAATGGTACAAATCATATTCAGAATATATAATTCATGAACAGGTTTTCTATGCTCTAAGTCTGAAAATATTCCATGTATTAATATTGAATCCTACTTGGTGGATATTCACGGATTAACGGAATAACAATTAATATATATAACAATAATATATATCATAGTATTTCTAAGACTGACCGTCTCATCCAACCCTCTCATCGTTGTCTCTTCAGATTTCCTTGAGGAGGAGGAGATGGTGGATGCTGAGGACGAGGCGGAGATTGTTGGCACACCGACTCCCAAGAAGCCTCCGCACTTCAGTCAGACAAGCCACGCCTCAAAACCCTTCCATCCGCAACATCAACCTGGGCCTACATTTGTGGGCAAGGAAGGAGAAGATGAAGAAGATGAGCCTGACGACAAAGAAGAAGGAGGAATCGATAGTATTACACAACGTAGAGAGAGGATACACTTTCCGTACAGAGATGAGGAGACGGAACGGGACAGACATTGGAAAAGAGCTCATCCAAAAACGAACAGAAGTCATGACAGCGGAGAGATGGTACCCAAAGTCCAATCTAGGATGCATTACCCTGACATAGATAGCGTCATCCCGGGGCGCTCTCTATCCTGGATCCATAGCAGCCCAAACAGTAAAGGCGGAGGACCGGAAGTATCTGAGAAAGAAGTCGATGCTCCACCGAAACTGACAAGATCTCTCTTTTTCCCCAAAAAGTCCTCCATCCCTGCGCTTACCAGTCGTGCCAAACAGATCCTGACTAACTCCGCCCACAGCAACAACGTCCGTGACAATAACAGCAAACTTGCTGCAAACAAGAAGAAGGATGAGAACAAGATCTACATCACGAGGCCTCGGCCCAACAGGGAACGAGAGAAGGAACGGGAGCAGCGTCGAGAGAGGAGGGAGGAGCGGGCATCTCGTCACCCGAGAGAGATATTCCCTGGAGTTTTTCTCTACCAAACAGGAAAGACGACAAGATTGGTGAAACTCGGCGCCCAAGGAAATGTCGGTGGGGTTAAAATGGGTAGAAGTCCAGTCAGCGCCCCTCAACTGTGGCCCAGTCGCTCCATGAAAGAGGGCAAAGCATCTCCGGACAATGGAAGCATTCAAAAGTCTACCAACGGTGAAACAGATGTAAAACGGTTCAGGGAAAGTCGCCCTTTAAAGAGCAATGTCACGACTACTCCTCCCAGTAAAGGTGATCCACTGTCCCATCACCAAGACTCCACTCCGCCTTCACCTCATTGGTCGAACTCCACCGAAAACCCTCAAGGTCAAAAGCGGGTTACGTCTTACCTCAGGACCACTGAGATCACAGAATTGCAGCCGGACTCCAACCTGGATGAGCTGGAGCAGGACATGAACCGCTCCAACCCTGACCCAGAGCCAGAACTGGAGGAAGGCGAGATGTCGGACTACAGCTACGAGGAAGTGGAGGCTCGTCCGGGCTGGGCAGAGGAGAGCATCAACTGGCAGAGGACCTTCTCTGTGAATCCGATGGACTTTGAGCTGCTGCGGTCCGACTGGAATGACCTGCGCTGCAACGTGTCTGGGAACCTCCAGCTGGCGGAGAGCGAGGTGGTGGATGTGTTGGCCCAGTACATGGAGAAGCTGAACGAACGCAATGGAGGGTAACAACAACACACTTTTTCTCTTAACATTCGAAATATGCTGAGTCCTGTGAGTGGTTAGCACGCGGGCCTCACAGCTAGGAGACTCGAGTTCGATTCCACCCTCGGCTATATCTGTGCGGAGTTTGCATGTTCTCCATGTACTCCAGTTTCCTCCCACATTCCAAAAACATGCTAGGTTAATTAGCGACTCCAAATTGTCCATAGGTATGAATGTGAGTGTGAATGGTTGTTTGTCTATATGTGCCCTGTGATTGGCTGGCCACCAGACCCTCGTGAGGATAAGCGGTAGAAAATGAATGAATGAATGAAAGTTTTCCCATAATGCATTTCATCTGAGCAACACCTTTCATTGGAGGACAAGTGTCATAGAAAATGCATGGATGGCTGCCTTTGTTTACCAGAGGGATCCAGAGCCCATTGGGAGGCTGATGTCATTGCAGCACCCCAATGAATTCTTTGGACACCATTGGCCTAACCAATAACTTAAGTATAAAATTTATGAAAATAGAAAAATAAAGGTAAAATGAGATCTACAAGCTGCCGTAGGTTCAACAACAACATTTATTATCAGAATGGTTATTTGTCTATATGTGCCCTGTGATTGGCTGGCCATCACTCCGGGGTGTGCCCCGCCTCTCGTCCGAAGGCAATTTGTTAAATTCCAATTTTTTTCTGTTAATATTTTCACTGTGTTCTTGTAAAATTATGTTGTTGGGTTTTGTTTTTTTCTCAGTTTTAATATTAGATTCAGCTGCACGGTGGTTAAGTGGTTAGCACGCAGGCCTCATAGCTAGGAAACCCAAGTTCGATTCCACCCTCGTGTGGAGTTTGCATGTTCTCCCCGTGCATGTGTGGGTTTTCTCCGGGTACTCCGGTTTCCTCCCACATTCCAAAAACATGCTAGGTTAATTAGCGACTCCAAATTGTCCATAGGTATGAATGTGAGTGTGAATGGTTGTTTGTCTATATGTGCTCTGTGATTGGCTGGTGACAGGTCCAGGGTGTAGACAGCATTGATAGGCTCCAGCATGTGAGGATAAGCGGTAGAAAATGAATGAATGAAATTAATGTATGAATTTCTCTTCCCATTGAAATTATATGGAGTGTTTATGGTATTGGCATCAAACCCATGTATGTTTCCTGCAATTGCCTCCCCAGGATTTATACATTGTTACGAATCATCAACGTGGAGAAGCGCCGTGACTCTGCCAGAGGAAACCGCTATCTGGTGGAACTGGAGCTAATGGAGCGAGGCCGCAGTGTAGTGCGTCTGTCTGAGTACGTGTATCTGCTCCTGCACCGTGGCAGGCAAGTAGACGAAAGCCTGGAGAACTCTGAGACCGTTCCAGGCTCCGTCCCGGCTTCAGGACCTTCCGCCGCTACGTCCAACCTTAGCGCCTCATCGAACCCGCCCTCGACCAGGTCCCCGTCACGACCCGCAGCCACACCCTGGAGCACAGCCTACGCCAAGCCTCTGCTCTGCCAGCCAGTCATGCTGCAATGGAGGAAAGATGTTATGGTGCACTTTGTGGTCCCAGGTCAGAACAGCTGCCAGTTTGATGGAATATTCTTTTCATTAATTCGCTTTTCACCTCCTTTCATTAAGAGAAGCTTGTTGCCGTCCATCATAATCTCCCTGTTCTGTCATTCAGTGAAGAACCAAGCACGCTGGATCCAGCAGTTCATTTCAGACATGGAAAATCTCCACCATCAGACCAAGGATGACAATTTCAGCATCATCATTGTTGACTTTGACAGCGATGACATGGATGTGGAGCAGGCACTTCGAGACAGCAGCGTGCCGAGGTACATAACCACACATGCTAATGCTAATGCTAATGCTAATGGTTTTATTTCATTTGAGCATGCATCAGATTACAATTGAATGCATCACATAATCAGTTCACAGTTCCACATGTCCAAAAGGAGTAGGAAGAAGCAAAGCTTATTAAATCCTACCCCTCCATCTGGTACTTTTACAATCAGTAACTGTTACATTTGTTCACTTCCTGCTTCCCATAATACAGTTTAAGATTTAATTTTACTTTACTGGACTGGACTGGACTGGACTGGACTGGACTTGACTTGACTATGACTTGACTGGACTGGATTGGACTGGATTGGACTTTGACTTGACTTTGACTTGAATTTGACCTGACTGGACTTTGACTTGACTTTGACTTGACTTTGACTTGACTGGACTTTGACTTGACTTGACTTGACTGGACTTTGACTGGACTTTGACTTGACTTGACTATGACTTGACTATGACTTGACTGGACTGGACTGGACTGGACTGGACTGGACTGGACTGGACTGGACTTTGACTTGACTTGACCTGACTTGACACTGACTATGACTGGACTGGACTTTGACTTGACTTGACTTGACTTGACTATGACTGGACTGGACTTTGATTTGATTTGATTTGACTTGGCTTGACTTGACTTGATTCCACATACTGAAATGCTATGGCTAGCATAACGTAGTCCTAACATAGAAGTGTTTCAAATGTACTTCTTCCCTGAGATCATATTTCTCCTCTCTTGTAGAGAAGTATTGGATGACATTTTTAGCTAATTGGTTATTTTTTAGCCTTATGCATTATTTTAGCTGTTTGAAGATGAACTATATCAGCGAGTTGAAGTATTTGTGATTTTAGAAATAAGGAGTTAGTATGTTCTCTGTTGGCGGCATTATGAATTATCCTTACTGACCTTTTTTTGCAGTACATTTAGCGAGTGAAGATTGCTTTTATAGTTATTAGCCCATATTTCCACACAATAAGTAAGATATGGTAGAACCAGATGTTCCAGCTCATTTTTTCATGTATTGTGATCCCCAGAAATGTATTTTCCTACCGTTTATTTGTATTTGTATTTTTCATACATTTTAGCAGCTAACTTGCTACATCTTAACTTGTTTTTGTTTAGATATGAATATCTTAGGAGAGAAGGGAACTTTGAGCGCTCGGCAGGACTGCAGATTGGAGTGGACACCATCGAGGTGAGATGAACACAAAGTGAAGATGATGATGATGATGTGGCGAGGAGAAAAGACACACGCTGACCTTCTGACCCTCACATTGACCGTATCGCCTGACGACAACCCCTTTCACTCCTTTTACAGTTGGCTTTCAATTGGCCCACCATGTGTAATGCAATGGCTGTTCCCTATTTGCCGTCCTGGCTTTGTCTTGATCAGAAATTCATTGGCACCCACCCAGGGGGGCGGGGGGTGCCCGTTTTAAGTGGATCTGTCAGTTGAGTGTCAGTGCTGTCACCGTGCAATGGCGGGCCTGTCATTCACAACTCAATGACTTCAACGTCAGGCTATGGATGCTGAGGCCACTTAGTAATTTTGTGTCTCTGCCAATATTATGTAATATGTCAAGTAAATATAAACATAGTACATATAAAGTACCCAAGTCCAGCTGGGTACTGGATGACGGTGTCAGCATCTTATTGCTTACGCTTCTACGTAAATCCCAAGAAAAAAAATGTTTGTTTTCCGACCGACAGGACAGCCACAGTATCGTGTTCCTGTGTGACCTCCACATCCATTTCCCTCTCAACATCTTGGAGAGCATCCGGAAGCACTGTGTGGAGGGACGCCTCGCTTTCGCTCCCATTGTTATGAGACTCGGCTGTGGGAGCTCACCTCTGGAGCCTGACGGTAACGAACAAAGCAAGACATGCATGCAATCACACTCACTTTGTAATTCTTAATTCATCACACAGGAACTATTTTCCTGGTAGCTGGAGTTTATAACTTCATTTCTATATTGCATATTAGTGTTAGAAACATGCTGATGTAAGCAACACACTTTCCATTGAATATGGACACTGCAATGTGATGAAATTCTTGTGATCACAGGGTACTGGGAGGTAAATGGATTCGGGCTGTTTGGTATTTACAAGTCTGATTTTGATAAAATTGGAGGAATGAACACGGAAGAATTCAAAGACCGCTGGGGTGGAGAAGACTGGGAGCTTCTGGACAGGTAGCTAAATAGCAAAAAACATCTTTCAAAGCAGTGTTTGGTGACATCATTTACATTAGAAACTTGCACAGCACATGAAATAAAAATGTATGACAGGTGGATACAGTTAATTATGTTAATTATGTATATTCTGCCACCTAGTGGTTGGGAATGTTTCATGCTTCATGATGGCTTCCAACGTACATCTTTGTCTCCACCTACTGTCTATTGCAAGTCATTACAATGCATTTCATGTTTATATACCCATACATCTCCATCCATGTTATGTAGTGCTATTCCTGGTTCTGGTCAAAGTCAGGATGCATTGATGGATGGATGGGTGGGTGGGTGGGTGGATGGATGGATGGATGGGTGAGTGGGTGAGTGAGTGAGTGAGTGAGTGAGTGAGTGAGTGAGTGAGTGAGTGAGTGAGTGAGTGAGTGAGTGAGTGAGTGAGTGAGTGAGTGAGTGGGTGTGTGGGTGGATGGACGAGTAGGTGGGTGGATGGATGGATGGATGGATGGATGGGTGGGTCGGTGGGTGGATGGATGGATGATTTGACGGGTGGGTGGATGGATGGATGGATGGATGGATGGATGGGTGGGTGGATGGATGGGTGAGTGGGTGGATGGGTGAGTGGATGGGTGGCTGGATAGGTGGGTGGATGGATGGGATGGGTGAGTGGGTGGGTGGATGGATGGGTGGATGGTTGGGTCGGTGGGTGGGTGGATGGATCGACCGGTGGATGGATGGATGGGTGGGTTGATGGATGCATGGATGGGTGAGTGGGTGGGTGAGTGAGTGAGTGAGTGGATGGGTGGGTGGGTTGGTTGGGTGGATGGATGGATGGGGATGGGTGAGTGGATGGGTGGATGGATGGGTGGGTGGGTTGGTGGGTGGATGGATGGCTGGGTGGGTGGGTGGATTGGGTGAGTGGGTGGATGGAGGGATGAATGGAGGGATGGGTGAGTGGATGGGTGAGTGAGTGGGTGGATGGGTGGATGGATGGATGGGTCCGTGGGTGGGTGGATGGATGGGTGGATGGATGGGTCGGTGGGTGGGTGGATGGATCGACCGGTGGATGGATGGATGGGTGGGTTGATGGATGCATGAGTGGGTGGGTGAGTGAGTGAGTGAGTGAGTGGATGGGTGGGTGGGTTGGTTGGGTGGATGGATGGGGATGGGTGAGTGGATGGGTGGATGGATGGGTGGGTGGGTGGATTGGGTGAGTGGGTGGATGGATGGATGAATGGAGGGATGGCTGAGTGGATGGGTGGCTGAATAGGTGGGTGGATGGGTGAGTGGATGGATGGATGGATGGGTGGGTGGGTGGATTGGGTGAGTGGGTGGATGGATGGATGAATGGAGGGATGGCTGAGTGGATGGGTGGCTGAATAGGTGGGTGGATGGGTGAGTGAGTGGGTGGATGGGTGGATGGATGGATGGGTCCGTGGGTGGATGGATGGATGGGTGGATGGGTCGGTGGGTGGATGGATGGATTGATCGATCGATCCAGCATCTTACATATAAATGAACTTTTCAAAGATATGCTAATTTATTGAGATGCTCCAGTGAATGAACAATTGGCATCCTGGTTAAATAAAGAAATGCACTCAAGGTTGAGTTAAGAGCAGCTAATGCCTTTTTCACATTTGAGCTAAAAGCATAAAGACCTGCTTTTTGTGTGTGTCTGTATCTCCAGGGTGCTACAGAACGGTTTGGAAGTGGAGCGACTCCGCTTGCGGAACTTCTTTCACTACTACCACTCCAAACGTGGAATGTGGAATGCCCAAAACAAGAAGACTCCTAAGTGATAGCCGACTCCTAGATCTGCCTGCAGATCCGTGGCGCGTGTATGTGTGAGAACGAGCCGGGAGAGCTCACTCACTGCCTACCTATTTTCAGGGAAGCGTCTGCTTCAGCATGGGCCCCTCTTGTCGTGTAACGGAGGGGGGTGGGGGGGGTCGTCTAAATGTGAACTTTGGAAGCGAGCTGTTTACACAAATCATGGTGGGTCAACTGGAGTACTTTGGGGAAGAGAGAGGCTTTTTCTACTCTTTCTCTCTACCCTTTACTAGTGGAGTGTTCTCGGATGAAGTGGAAAGCAGCTGTTTAGTGTGTGTGAGTGTGCTTATGTATATATGTACAGTATATACAGTGGTGTGAAAAGGTGTTTGCCCCCTTCTTGATTTTTGCATATTTGTCACACTTCAATGTTTCAGATCATCAAACAAATGTAAATATTACTCAATGACAACACAACTGAACACAAAAATGAAACTTGTTTTATTATTAAGATAGAAACAGGCCATGACACTACCACCACCATATTTTACTGTCGGTTTGATGTTGTTTTTGTGCCGTTACTTTTACGCCACATGTAATGGTGGCACACATTTTTTCAAAAGGTTCATCTTTTGTGTCGACAAACGACAGTATTTTTGCTTAGTATCTTTCTTACGATGGAGTCATGAACACTGACCTTAACTGAAGTGGGGCCTGTTGTGGGGTCTTTTATGACCTCTTGTTGTCGCTGCGCTCTTGGGGTAATTCTGGTTGGCCCGGCGACTCATGGCAAGGTTCACTACTGTTTCATCATTTGGGGATAATGGCTCTCACTGTGTTGTGCTGGAGCCCGATGCTTTAGAAATGGCTTTATAAGCTTTTCCACTTGAACTCATTTATGTTTTAGGTTAAGTTAAGGTCAGTGTGGTGTAAAAGTAACGGCACAAAAACAACATCATACCAACAGTAAAATATGGTGGTGGTAGTGTGATGGCCTGTTTCTCCCTTAATAATAAAATAAAAATAATAAAAATGAAATAACTTTTTTTATTAAAAAAACGGTATTTTGTGTTCAGTTGTGTTGTCATTGACTAATATTTACATTTGTTTAACAACCTGAAATGTTTAAGTGTGACAAACATGCAAAAAAATCAGGATAGGGGGGCAAACAGTTTTTCACACCACGGTAAGTGTGTGTGTGGCGGCTGAAAGATGAACGAAAGCACCTTTTTTCCTAACAAGGAGATGCGCACCTCAGATTTTATTGTGTTATGTTGGCACAATGTGAATTTGTATCATCAAGCTCCGATACCGTGACGTACGAATATTAAATCGACGCAAAATATATCAATTAATCAATTATGGCCGAGGTGCTAAAGTAACGAATTTTACATTACATTACATATACAGTAGATCCAGCCATCCGGTTTCTACGCCATGGGGGGGTATGCTGGAGCCTATTCCAGCTGACTTGGACTGATCGCCAGCCAATCACAGATCACACATAGATATGTCATCTATATACACATCACATTTACGCCCTCCATCTTGTCTTTCACATTATCTCGTCAGCGTCATGTGCTTTTGTACAGTTGGAACTTTCTCTACAGCCCTGCCATTTTTGGAACGGGGGTCATTTTACCATGAACTGCTGTCGTTTATTTTGTTTTTACGACTACACTAACTGTTGTGTTTTGATACCTGAAACACTGGTTTGTGAACAGTTGACGCCTCTTAATCGCCGGATGCTCGCCTCCGCGTTCCCTCCGCGTTCCCTCCAGATCTCTAACCTCATCGTCAAAGTGAACACTACGGAGGGAATTAGAGGTCTTAGAGTTGGGTTTAATTTTTAAGCATTTTTGTGTTGCAAATATTGGCTATGTGGAAAATGAAAAGGTTTATTTATGTGCGTATTACCTGAAACTCAAACAGAAGTGGGAGCATTTACTGTTTCTCACGTGTGTGCCTTCATCAGGGTCGGGGCTGCAGGTCGTGTTATTAACAGAAGAACAGGAATGATAGAAGGAATTACGGTTCTTTACCATGGATTACAGATGATGGAGTGGGTGTCCTTGTTGTATTAATTCAAAGCAAACTAAAAGGCCAATGTTGACTACTGAGCAGGACCACGTGGTCTTACGCTGACCCTGCAGTCCAGCAGGGCCCGACTGGCTCCAACCAGTTTAAATGGAGGGAGGACGGGCTCCTAATGCTTCTCTTTATACAACTATTGGTTTAAGTTATATATTATAGTTAATAATCCGGTGTTGACTTATATGATTGTTAAATGCCCTCTTCTTTGCCTCTACTGGACAAAAGGTCTAAACTGTACCAGGTCATTTAACAGTCATAAGGGACTATATAAAGAACTGTGTAAACTATGAACTAGACTAGATATATATTGAAGAAGCGGAGTGGCGGTAAATAGGAATATACATTCCAAGGTAATTTCTGTGAAATTGTTTCGTAGAGAAAAGGTTAAAAGAATGTACTTTAATTTGTTTGTTTTTTTTCCATATAAAATTTTATGCTTACGCCTAGATGATGTTATGTGTGTTTTATTTACTGTGTGTTCTTCTGGTGTACATTTAATGCACACATTGAAACACATTGAAACGAGAAAGGAATAAGCTGTGTTCCTCATCTGACCACAAGGGGGCACCACATTCACATATACATACCCGTACACATACACATACCCATACGCAACCAAGAGAATAATGTTTTTATTTGTATTTATTTATTTTAATTTCAAATAAATAAATAAAAACATACTTAGAGTAGGACTTAAGTTATGGAAATATTTAAAAATATTGTACCACAGAAGGAAGAAATGAAGATATTTGACGTAGAGGTAACGAACACGTGACTCCACACTCATTCCATAGTGACTAAATGCGACTGTGATGACGTCATATTATTGCGCAATGACTAGCTTTACTTTTGCCAAGTTCCTCTTTTGAAAAAGTCACTGAAAAATGTGACTTTATTTTGGGTTTGTGGGAACGGGATTTTTATAATTGCGTTATTTTGGAAATAAATATGCTGTTCTGAGAACTGAATCGTGAAAACAATTTTTTTTTTTAAGAACATGGTGTTGTGATGCACACTGCTGCAGGTTGGATTCCCAACCCAGGCCCCATCACCCATGTGTTGGAATTCCTGGATGCATCCGGTGTAAAAATTACTACTTTGTTTTATCAAAATGGGTGTTTGGGGGTAAAGTTAAATCAAATTGGGGTCTAAGTTTGAGCCACAGTATGATGTAAGTGATGTCCTCATCACAGTGACATGACATCTGGATGAAGCAAGCGTTAACCTCAGAGTTCCGCACTGGATCTCACCCCTGATCTCATCAGGGCCTTGGACAGAATAATAGTCCAAACTTCCTGTGATTCATCCCGCAACAAAACCGCCATTGTCATCACTTTGCTCGTTAATGTTCTTCCCCCAAAGCCCCTCATGAAACGGTGTTGGATTTGGTCCACGTGGAGAAACACCCTACTTGGGAGTGCTGCGTTGGGAATGTTTTGCCGTTGTTTCACCTCATTTTATGGCAAATGACCAAAAATAACCGTTTCAACTTCTGGTATGAAGAATGATGTAACCTTTTTCTGTTGCTGCTGTCACACAGTTTCTCTGTCCAGTACGTAAACGTTAAAAAAGGCTTATTTTTATGTCACACTATTACTGTGTATTTTATATAGGGGTGTTAAAAAGTATTTCATATATTTTTAGATCGTCACTCAACTAAATATTAATCAATGACAACACAGCTGAACACAAAATTAAGTTTTTAAATGGAACCTTTTATTATGAAGGGGGGAAAAAATCCAAACCTCCATGGCCCACCTGTTAAAACATAGCTGAGATGAATTCAGTTTACCAGTCTGTAAGCTTTGGGACTCCAGAAAACCACAGTGAGAGCCATTATCCACAAATGGTGAAAATATGGAAAAATGGTGAACTTTCCCAGGAGTGGCCGGCCAACCAAAATTGGCCAAAAACAGTGTGACTCATCCAAGAGGTCACAAAAGACCCCACAACAACATCCAAAGAACTGCAGGACTTACTTGCCTCAGTTAAGGTCAGCGTTCATGGTTCCACCATAAGAAAGACACTGCAAAAACGGCCTGCATGGCAGCGTTCCAAGACCAAAACCACTACTGAATAATTTTGCTAGAAAAATTTGGGAAAAAACTTGAACTTTTTCCAAAGTAAAACATGGTGGTGGTAGTATGGTGGTATGATGGTCTGGGGCGGTTTTCCTATTTCAGAATCTGGAAAACTTCCTGTAATAAATGGAATCATGCAATCTGTTTACCAAAAAATCCTGAAGGAGAATGTCCCGGCCATTTGTTGGTGACCTCGAGATGTTCTGCAGAAGAACAATGACCCAAAACACACCAACAGGTCCACCTCTGAATGGATGAAGAAAACCAAAATGAAGGCTTTGCTGTGGCCTCTTCAAGGCCCTGACCTGAATCTTACTGAGATGCTGTGGCATGACCTTAAAAAGGGGACACCCTCCAATTTGGCTGAATTACAACAATTCTGCAAAGATGAGTTATTATTATTTATTATGAATATTACATAATTTATCAATACATTACAACCCTTAACTCCTTTTTATTTATTATTATACAATTATTGTTACAATCATTCATTCATTTTCTACCACTTATCCTCACAAGGGTCACAAGAAATGCTGGAGCCTATCCCAGCTGTCTTCAGGCGAGAGGCGGGGTCCATCCTGGACTGGTGGCCAGCCAATCACAGGGCACATATAGACAAACAACCATTCACACTCACATTCATACCTATGGACAATTTGGAGTCGCTAATTAACCTAGCATGTTTTTGGAATGTGGGAGGAAACCGGAGTACCCGGAGAAAACCCGGAAAAACATGCAAACTTGGTGGAATTGAACTCGGGTCATGTAGCTGTGAGGCCTGCACAGCAACCACTTGTGCACCGTGCAGTTATTTCAAATGAGTTTATTGGTAAACACTTCCTGTTGAAGCCCACAAACAATTAGCAATTGAAGTGAAGTGAAACAGAAAGATGGTAGTATTAAATAAGCTTTGCTTCCTCCTACTCCTTTTTGGACATGTGGAAAAGTGGATTGCAATACGTGAAGTATGACAAATTATGTCCAAAAATTAAATTAAACCAAATTAATAAATTATATCAAAAGACGCGAAGGTCTAGCGAAAGAGTTCAAGGAAGAAGTGGTGAAAAACTGCGCTGGGCTCTGATTGGCTCCCACCACAGTCGGCTGTGTCCTGATTGGTGCTTTCGTCACTTCCGTGTTGTAGTTCACCATTGTAGTCCTTCCCCACTCGCTCACTTTGAGATAGGAGACAGGAAAGAGAAGACATGAGGCGGGCTGAATGAGATAACGTGACTTTTAAACACACTTCTCCGATAAAGGGGAGCATTCCATTTTTGAGAACTTTCCAGAAAGGGAGCAACCTTGCCTGACGTGGATAGACTCCTCGGAGGAGGAAGGTTTAAAATCCACCCGAAGGAAAGGTGAGTCGGGACTTGAAAACCTCCAGAAATGGACTCAATAAGTTAAAAAGACCTGAATAAGTTAAGTTAAGTCAACTTTATGGTGAAAATGTTTTTCGGGTCAACTTTGGCGTCAAATGCTGCGCGCTGAAACCAGTCCAGCCTGCTCGGCGGAGACTTGGGAGACTCTTTGACTTGCAGGTAGACCTTCCGTGGAGGAACGCGGTGCTAATAAAACAAAACAAAGAAGACAGACAAGAAGTTTGATCACCATGTCTGGTGTAAGTAATGCCCACATGAAAACCTTGGAGGACCTGACTTTGGACTCCGGCTATGGAGCGGGAGACTCCTGCAAATCCCTCAGCCTGTCCTCCTCCAAGTCGAACTCCCAGGCCGTTATGACGACCCCTCACCGGGGTAACTGGTGGTACTACTCCGGTTCTATGAACAGCAGGAACAACAGCTGGGACACAGTGAACACTGTCCTCCCCGAGGACCCAGAGGACATCTTCTCCAAGTGTCCTCGCCTGCCCGAACTGGAAGAGTTCCCCTGGACAGAAGAGGATGTGGCGAGGATACTTCGCCAAGTGGCTGAAAGTGGCGTCACAAAAGGCGGACACACGCCCGTGTTCACTACGGAAGCCGTGAGGCGTTTATCTGCGCTCCTTCGCAAGGCTCTCATCCGCATCTCCAGGGAGGCGCAGCGTCTGAGTGTCATGCACTGCCGCTGTACGCGCTTTGAGGTGCAAAGCGCAATGAGGCTGGTGCTCAGCTGGGCTCTGGCTGACTACTGCGTCTCCGCTTCGGTCAAAGCCATCTCCATGTACAGCATGAGCGCCGGGGAGATGCTGAGAAAGGGTAAGTCGGCCCGATGCGGCTTGACCTTCTGCGTCGGACGTTTCTTCCGATGGATGGTGGACACCCGCGTATCCGTGCGCATCCACGAGTACGCTGCGATATGCCTGACCGCCTGCATGGAAGCCCTGGTGGAGGAGATCGGAGCCCGTGTGCTCATGTCCGAACGGGGTCACCCCGGGCCGGATGCGGGGTCAGCTCCGGTGAGTCCAGAGGCCTTGGAAGGAGTTGTCAACAATGACGCGGAGCTGTGGGGAGTCCTGCAGCAGTACGAGCACCTGATCTGTGGGAAGAACGCCAGTGGTGAGTTCACTTCGGTTTCTATGCATTTTTTTCATTGTTTGGGTCTCGGGTGAGATGGAGCCTACCCCGGCTGACTTCAGGCATGAGAGGTGGGGGATGCCTTCATTGTCACCATGTCTTTATGAGCGAGGGCAATGCGTTTATGGCGGTCTAAATGAACATGTGGCGGGCTGCCACATCACATGTATTGTATATGTGAAGGGCTGGCGGACTGCCACAAAAAAATTATTAATTCATTCATTTTCTACCGCTTTTTCCTCACGAGGGTCGCGGGGGTGCTGGAGCCTACCCCAGTTGTCTTCAGGCATGAGAGGTGGGGTACGCCTTCAGTGTCACCATGTCTTTATGAGCGAGGGCAATGCGTTTATGGCGGTCTAAATGAACATGTGGCGGGCTGCCACATCACATGTATTGTATATGTGAAGGGCTGGCGGACTGCCACAAAAAAATTATTCATTCATTTTCTACCGCTTTTTCCTCACGAGGGTCGCGGGGGTGCTGGAGCCTACCCCAGTTGTCTTCAGGCATGAGAGGTGGGGTACGCCTTCAGTGTCACCACGTCTTTATGAGTGAGGGCAATGCGTTTATGGCGGTCTAAATGAACATGTGGCGGGCTGCCACATCAAATGTATTTATATGTGAAGGGCTGGTGGACTGCCACAAATAAATTATTCATTCATTTTCTACCGCTTTTTCCTCACGAGGGTCGCGGGGGTGCTGGAGCCTACCCCAGCTGTCTTCAGGCATGAGAGGTGGGGTACGCACTCAGTGTCACCATGTCTTTATGATTGAGGGCAATGCGTTTATGGCGGTCTAAATGAACATGTGGCGGGCTGCCACATCAAATGTATTGTATATGTGAAGGGCTGGCGGACTGCCACAAATAAATTATTCATTCATTTTCTACCGCTTTTTCCTCACGAGGGTCGCGGGGGTGCTGGAGCCTACCCCAGCTGTCTTCAGGCATGAGAGGTGGGGGACACATTCAGTGTCACCATGTCTTTATGAGCGAGGGCAATGCATTTATGGCGGTCTAAATGAACATGTGGCGGGCTGCCACATCAAATGTATTGTATATGTGAAGGGCTGGCGGACTGCCACAAATAAATTATTCATTCATTCATTCATTTTCTACCGCTTTTTCCTCACGGGGGTCGCAGGGGTGCTGGAGCCTACCCCGGCTGACTTCAGGCATGAGAGGTGGGGGACGCATTCAGTGTCACCACGTCTTTATGAGCGAGGGCAATGCATTTATGGCGGTCTAAATGAACATGTGGCGGGCTGCCACATCAAATGTATTGTATATGTGAAGGGCTGGCGGACTGCCACAAATAAATTAATGTGTGGGAAAACCGGCACAGAACACCATTCCCAGTGACATTCGCATTAGCCTACCTTGCATGTTTCTGGGATGTATCCAGAGAAAACCAAGAACATGAACACACCAATGGCAATTCGAACCCTCGATCTCCTGACTGTGAAGCCCACATGCGACCCATTTCAGTTTCCTTTCGATGAAATGAATGGCGGCCTTCAGCATGTGTTCCTGCAATGATAGCATTCAACATCTATCTAACTTTTCCCTTTAGAGGTTTGTGCTTTTCCACTTTCCACTTGTTTACCTTCCAATACACGATGTGGAAAAACCTACTTTTGGTCCTGGCAGGATACAATAGCCTTTTGTGCGTGGCCATTTGATGGATTTCTTGCTAATTTGTCCTGTCAGAATTGGAACATAATAGTGCAGAGCAACATGATGCAACAAGGGAAGCATTTTCTTTCATGGGAAATGTTTGGCCCGATTGGTTGTAGTGATTTCAGTGAGTTGTCACGTCACACAGACATGCTGCATATTTTAGGTAATCATTCAGAATGGCCTTAAGTCCTCATGTTGTGGTTTGAGATTAGCGCTTGTTTAGTCGATCACCCGTCTTGAAAAAACCTGACCTTCCGATTCAGATTTTGACCGATACCGCTGCAACTGACAATTATTGCAATAACCAATTAATCGGCTGATTATTTTTTGATTAATCAATTAATCAGATTTAAAAAATGTATTTACATGTCATTATTCCGTCTTGGGACTGCACGGTGGACAAGTGGTTAGCGCGCAGGCCTCACAGTGAGGAGACCCGAGTTCAATTCCACCCTCAGCCATTTCTTGCATGTTCTCCCCGTGCATGCGTGGGTTTTCTCCGGGTACTCCGGTTTCCTCCCACATTCCAAAAACATGCTAGGTTAATTGGGGACTCCAAATTGTCCATAGGTATGAATGTGAGTGTGAATGGTTGTTTGTCTATATGTGCCCTGTGATTGGCTGGCCACCAGTCCCAGGGTGTACCTCTCGCCTGAAGACAGCTGGGATAGGCTCCAGCACCCCCTGGAACCCTCCTGAGGAAAAGGGGTAGAAAATGAATGAATGAATGATTATAGTTGTTTGGTCGATCACACGTCTTGAAAAAACCTGATCTTCCGATTCAGATTTTGGTTGATACCGCTGCAACTAATGATTATTGTAACAACCAATTAATCTGCAGATTATTTTTTGATTAATCAATGAATGGATTTAAAAAAAAAAAACACAATTTTTATTTAGACGTTGCTATTCCGTCTTGAGGCTGCACGGCGTAGGGGTGGTTAGCGTGCAGGCCTCACAGCTAGGAGACCTGAGTTCAATTCCACCCTCGGCAATCTCTGTGTGGAGTTTGCATGTTCTCCCCGTGCATGAGTGGACCCTAACCCAATCACAGGGCACATATAGACAAACAACCATTCACACTCACATTCATACCTATGGACAATTTAGAGTCGCTAATTAACCTAGCATGTTTTTGGAACGCGGGAGTAAAACGGTGTTGCCATATTTGCACTATTCATCCCTCTTGTGTTCTAATGAGAGTTCCCTACTTAATCATCTCAATTCTTTGCTAATAGACTTAGCTTTCTTTTCTTGGTACTTTTGGCAACCCAGTGCCGAGTTCATTTATAGTCTTTGTTTGTGGCCTCGTACAAGCTCAGTGGAGCAGAGCTTTTTTTTTCCATGCAGCACAATGGCCTTTTGTTGTGTGATTGTGCAGCTTAGCTCGACATAGAGGGAGTGAAAACAAATGCAGGGGAAGCCGGGCACGTGAGCGGTCACATCTAAGTACACTTTCATACAAGACTGGGGTGATTAATAATCTTTACTGTTTATTAGGGGGTGCAATTAGACGATGGTTTTAGTATGTAAGTACAGTATGCATGCTATACATAATATAATTGCTCAATCGATTAAAAATTATGTTGTGCTGTATGAGTTGGAGCACTTTAATATATAAATATAATAAGCTCAAGACCAGCATCTGCCGCATCATTTAGGCAGATGTCTTTTGGTTTACTTTGGGATTGGCCTATTTTTGTTGGTTCTGTCGTTGGGTTTTGGAAATATACATGTGCGTCCGTGTATGTTATAACAACAGACCATTATTCTGACCACCCCAGCTTTTTATAGTCCCATGACTGCTAGCCGCATGCCCTTTGACCACCGTACCACCTGACACCCCACACCCTTACACACAAACCTCACCTCCAACCCCCCCTTTCTTCTTCTTCTTCTTCTGCTGCGGTCCTCACAAGCAGTCATCGTTTATAAAAAGCAATTACCTACTTTTTGGCCTTCAAATGATTGTTCTTGAATGGGAGGGTCGACCGTTGATCACTTGGAAGGCCACATTCGGAAATAAATCTCCTCCCTTTCTCTTGATTTCTCTTCAGCTCTGTTCTCAGGCCCTGGCTCACATCTGGAACTCTTTAAGAAAGCAATGACTTGCACAGCTCCAGCTCCAATAACAATTCTGAAAACTCCCTTCTTTCTTGTGCTTATGCACATCTTTTTCTATTCTTTGCTCATGCGCTTCATGTTTAGCTGTTCATGTATTCGACTATGCATGGAGTGCATTAGAGGAACTTCGGCGGGATGTGCCAGGATCGTATTCATTACTCATGCGTGCGCTTGTTATACACATGTCGACCCTGAACTTGTTTAGTCTTCCTTTTATCTGCGTTCAAATGGCTCCGTAGCACAGTTTGAACTCATTGCCCAGCACCATTGTAGAGAGGAATCCAGTTCCCCCCGCAAGCATGAACAAGCTCTTTCTGCCATGCTTTGTCCTGATAGCACTATAGGGCATTTTAAAATGGAAGTAGCTTCACTAATGGGCAGTGGATGAGGGAATCATTGATCCTGCTGATTGTGATCATATAAATGTCCATTCAACTCCCTATAGCAGTAACATATTGTAGATTCTTACCTCATGTACTGTGAATTTGGCCTGCAAATTCTTTGCAATTATGATGCAATGTTTACCTTAAAAAAACCTTAAACTGTATTACGGAAAGCAGGAAGTGAACAAATGTAATGGTTACTGATTTTAAAAGTACCAGATGGAGGGGTAGGATTTAATAAACTTTGCTTCTTCCTAAAATAAAATAAAATAAAATAAAATAAAATAAAATAAAATAAAATAAAATAAAATAAAATAAAATAAAATAAAATAAAATAAAATAAAATAAAATAAAATAAAATAAAATAAAATAAAATAAAATAAAATAAAATAAAATAAAATAAAATAAAATAAAATAGGAAAGCAGGAAGTGAACAAATGTAACGGTTACTGATTGTAAAAGTACCAGATGGAGGGGTAGGATTTAATAAGCTTTGCTTATGAATGAAATAAAATGAAATAAAACCATTACCATTACCATTACCATTACCATTACCGTTGTATGGTCATATCACCTTGTACTTTAGTACGTGACAAAAATAAAATAAAATAAACAAATTAAATTAAATTAAATTAAATTAAATTAAATTAAATTAAATTAAATTAAATTAAATTAAAAATAAAATAACATAGGAAAGCAGGAAGTGAACAAATTTAACAGTTACTGATTGTAAAAGTACCAGATTGAGGGGTAGGATTTAATAAGCTTTGCTTCTTCCTACTCCTTTTGGACATGTGGAACTGTGAACTGGTTATGTGATGCACTTAATTGTAATCTGATACATGTTCAAATGAAATAAAACCATTACCATTACCATTACCCCACTCTGTTAGTGGTGCTCAATATACTCACTATTCATTCTGCTTTTCATAAAGCACTGTCATTGTTATAATGCCTGGAGCCATGCTTTTTTGGCTATAAATAGTGAAAATGTGCCTTACTGACTACTACAGATTTTTGCAGTCTGTGTTATATTGCAAACGTTTGAAAGGTGTTCTCCACCTGTGGGAAGCTCAGAGGTGTACTGGTGCATTCAGATTAACCCAGAAAAATAAACCTTGATTTGGTTCAGCACTAACAAAACATAATTTTGTTCCAGCCCAAAAAGTATTAAAAAAACAAGGAGTAAAGGATCAGGGCTGCAAGATAGCTGTGTATACGTCTTGCTGGTCAGTATTTTCCAAGCTATGTATTTAACCCAGAAGGCGGCGTGGGAACAGCGGTGAGGAAGATGCAGGGAGAACAGCCCAGCACTGTGGTCACACAGATGGGGAAACCAGCACTCTGAAAATACACTGCCCTGCTCTGCACATCTGGAATCATGATCATATGCCATTTTGAAAAACATATCACGGCATTAGCATCACGGTGACATAGTCATTGCATGATGCATGCGTGTCCAACATGCTTCAAATTTGCCAGAGCATTAACAGTAATGCAATATTTGGCTTGTTTAGGTGCTGGGTCATATACTGTAGCTTTACTGCATTAGGAAGTCAATTTGGCTAAAATGCTGCACTTTTCAATGCACATCCTACACATTCAAATAATAATACATTAGTAATGCACTTTACATTGCATTGGAATCTCAAAGTTGTAAACATCCACCAGCTCTCTGATGGTTCATGTCATTGTTAGCGCTGGCTTCTGGTCTGGCCCAGCTGTAAAAACACAGACCCGTTTGTGCGCTGGTGTGCATATTTGTTGCACTGTGCTCATCTATTGGTACATAAATGCGTTGGTTCAGACTATTCTTGGAAGACCATGAATGCATTCACATCACATGGGTTTGATTCTAGATAGTCTCCAATTCATCATGAAAGCATCGCAGTTCTTTTGTCAAATAATCTTGTCTTTATTTGTTCCTCTGCCCTCGTGGAAATCTTCATTTTGATGAATTTTTACATTTTTACAAATTTTCACAACTTTTACATCAATCAAAAAAGAGTCTTGAACCAGTCATGATGTGCTACGTATATATATCACTATATTGACACTTACTATGGTAGCCATTATGTCATTGGATGCTCATATCACCTCATACTTCAGTACGAAGTGCGTTATTAAAAAACACCAAAACAAAAAAAAAACTTAAACTGTATTATGGAAAGCAGGAAGTGAACAAATGTAACAGTTACTGATCTCAAACAATGCACAACGATGAGCCAATTCAAGAAACAATACAATATATTACTATATTGACACTTACTATGGTACCCATTATGTCATTGGATGCTCATCTCACCTCGTACTAAAGTAAAGTAAAGTAAAGTAAAGTAAAGTAAAGTAAAGTAAAGTAAAGTAAAGTAAAGTAAAGTAAAGTAAAGTAAAGAAATTAAATTAAATTAAATTAAATTAAATTAAATTAAATTAAATTAAATTAAATTAAATTAAATTAAATTAAATTAAATTAAATTAAATTAAATTAAATTAAACTATATTCGGAAAGCAGGAAGTGAACAAATGTAACAGTTACTGATTGTAAAAATACCAGATGGAGGGGTAGGATTTAATAAGCTTTGCTTCTTCCTTCTCCTTTCGGACATGTAGAACTGTGAACTGATTATGGGATGCATTCAATTGTAATCTGATGCATGTTCAAATGAAATAAAACCATTACCATTACCATTACCATTACCATTACCACTACCATGAATCTCCCATCACATTACAGTCAGATGAGTAATGGTTCTTAGGAGAGTTAAGCACACCCCGCGACCCGGGTTGTACTGGAGGTTATCCCAGCAGACTGTGGCGAGAGGTGGGGGTACACCCTGGTGTATTGGTCGCCAGCCAATCACAGTGAGGATGACATACTCACAGAAAGGCAATGGACACAAATAGAGGAACAGAAATAGTGGCAGTGGTCATGAAATCTTCCTTAGATATACATCTTGATTAAGTCTTCCATGACAAATTCTTGGATGACATTGAACTGGGTTTTATTCTGTACAGCCCACATTGGTTTCGGGCTTCCTTTTCTTGTTTAAATTGGAAACTGTGCAGCTAGTGTGCATTACCACAGCATCCTGGCTATGGCTCTTGAGGCAATCTGTCCAGTACCGAGGAATGGATTTGCAGCCTGGGTAGCTAATAGGGGGGGAAAAAAAGGATTAGAACCAGACACCCGGGGAGTGCCCCCATCGACTCAATGCCACATGCACCTGTGTTGTCATCTGGATTAGTCATAACTCTGTAAAGCCGGACACATAAAACCATTACAGGTCAAAGGTTATTGGCAATGGACTGAGATTGGATGAAGAGAAAGTGTTTCACAGATATACGTAGTCTGTAATGCCTATCTCTAGTACAAGAAATGCACTTCTTATTTGGATGTTGATACCATTTACCATTTGTCTTCATCATCTTTGTTGTCTTTCATGTGCATCAATAAGAACGCTAAGTAACAATGGAGTCCAGGAAGGCGAGTCTCTAATGGACAAAGACATTAACGTTCAGCCGTCATAGCTTAACATTAAGAAAAAAAAAATGTCTGTCTGACCTTTATGCATTTATATGACTTTGTATATATCATTACCTATCATAAGACCTTCCACCCAAACATAAACCAAACACACTCATTTCTTCTAAATAACTATCCATCTTTCAGCAACACCCAGTTATTTTCCTCAGATGGCTTCATCCAGTGAGTGTGTATAGCACGCTTCACTTTTATTGCAACAATCATCACTTCCACCTTTTTTTTTTCAAAACATACAGTTCACAGAAATCGCCTGCCATTTTCTCTGGAAAAAAATATCTGTCCATCATCACAGTTTTGTAGTCTTTAACTTAGCTGCTTCTCTGCATGTGTGCCTATGGAAACGTGAAGTCTGTTATTGTCAATGCAACCTGTTACCTATACAAACAGATCATTTGATCAGACTGAAGGGAAGTGAAGAGGTGAAGAGGTTTGGGGAGTTAGTGGGGGTCTGTCAGGGAGTGTGTAGTCTAAGTGGAAACATTTGTCTCAGAAAGAAGTGGATGTAATAACCCCTTGCTGTGCACTCTGGTGAAATCTGCTGGAGTCGGAGTGACTGTGTTGTGTGAAGCTGTGGGTAACAGCATGTATTGAGGGGACCGTGGGGGAGCAGTACTATTTATATATCAGGATTTATACACCAGGCCAAATCAATATACAGTCAAATCTCAGTTTTAGAATGGCACAAATTTTCCAATGATTCAGTTTTTGACAATTTTTTTTGACAAATTTTTGCATTTTTTTTGTCTTGTTATCGTACATTTTTGTGCATAATCTGACTGCTGTGCACCGCCCTGCTTTTTCTCATGTTTTAACTGTGTATTAATGAATGAATATTGTATTTTGGTGTGTCTTCTACTCTGTTTACTTGCTTTTATTCAACTCCATTCTTCTGTAAAGTGTCTTTGAGTATTTTGAAAAGCGCTATACAAATAAAATGTATTATTATTATTATTATTATAACAAAGAAGTCTGTATTATTCCATGTAATTGAGTGCTATTATGCTGCTCCAGACTATTTTTCTTCACTAAGAGGAAGCAAAATAGCTCTTTTGATGGTAAAGGTTGGCGACCCCTGTACTATACTATACTATAAGGCTTTTCAAAGCTGTCATTAACATGTCATTTAGGCCATTTTAAGGAAGGTATGAATATACAGTACACTTTTATAAGTCTGTTAACGGTTTAATTTGACCTTATTTTTGGAGCATGATTTTACATCCCCTGTTTTTAACTACTTTCATGCCCGGTGGCATACATTGTATTATTGCAGTAAAATATATTGTAGATATCTGAAACTATACATTTGGAGGTATTATGGTTTTTAGTAGAGATTATGGTTATTAGCATGTTTTTTTTTTGGAGCGGTACTGATAAAATCCTGCTTCTCCAGACTATAACTATCACGGATAATTTGGAATTTTTTGGAACAGGGCTGCAGGGACCTCACAGTGAGGAGACAAGGGTTCAATTCCACCGTCGGCCATCTGTGTGTGGAGTTTGCATGTTCTCCCCGTGCATGTGTGGGTTTTCTCCGGGTACTCCGGTTTCCTCCCACATTCCAAAAAAACATGCTAGGTTAATTAGCGACTCCAAATTGTCCATAGGTATGAATGTGAGTGTGAATGGTTGTTTGTCTATATGTGCCCTGTGATTGGCTGGCCACCAGTCCAGGGTGTACCCCGCCTCTCGCCCGAAGACAGCTGGGATAGGCTCCAGCACCCCCGCGACCCTCGTGAGGAAAAGCGGTAGAAAATGAATGAATGAATAATTTGGAACAGGGCTGCAGGGACCTCACAGTGAGGAGACAAGGGTTCAATTCCACCCTCGGCCCATCTCTGTGTGGAGTTTGCATGTTCTCCCCGTGCATGTGTGGGTTTTCTCCGGGTACTCCGGTTTCCTCCCACATTCCAAAAAAACATGCTAGGTTAATTAGCGACTCCAAATTGTCCATAGGTATGAATGTGAGTGTGAATGGTTGTTTGTCTATATGTGCCCTGTGATTGGCTGGCCACCAGTCCAGGGTGGACTTCGCCTCTCGCCCACTGGGATAGGCTCCAGCACCCCCTGCAACCCTTGTGAGGAAAAGCGGTAGAAAATGAATGAATGAAGCACAAAAAACAGAAACAATAATTGTTTGTTTACAAGTGAGCTGAGCGGAAGTTACGCACTTTATGTGCTCACTTTCCCCCCCACAGAATTCCAACCTTGAAATGCAACATGTGCCACAGATAATGGTTAAAATAGTATTTTTTCCTCTTTTTCTACACCCAAGGCTTTCTCTTGTAACTATAAACACAGGAATGTGTTTGTTTTGAAAACGAGCCTCCACCAACGAGGCTATGCAATTTATTTGAATCTGTTTGTGACACAAGCTTTCTATCAAATGCCGGCTGGGTAGCCAAACCGCATTGGGTTGAAGTCATTCACATAGTTTTTCCTGTTATGCTCTCACACCTGGTCATTCTCGACATCTGAACCCATGCCAGACCCCCCCCCCCCCCCCCCCCCCCCCCATAATCCTGTACATGTGCTGCACTGCATACAAGCAAACATCCCTTCGAAACATCACCTGTTGGGTCAAGGTCAACGAGATAGACACATAGTAATTATAAGAGCCGCAGCAACACACGTGGCACAATTAGGCCAAAAACCATGTACAGTAAAACTCCCATGAATTCCGTTGCGGTTATTGGAGGGAAGGAGCACATTTAGGCAGCACGCCCATATGGGGAACACATGTGGGTACAGAAAAACAGACATGACAGCCTGAGCCAAAGCCTCACGTCTTTCTGCTGATGCGATCTGCGCTGAACAACCATCACATGACCTCCTTCCTGATGGCAAAATAAACACGGATCCCAAAGTTAACCAAAGGGTGATGATTATTGGGTGTTCTAATGGAAGTGTGACAAGAAGAATGTTGAGAGCATAATATTGTGATTTATTTGATGATTTCTATCACTCGTAATTCTAATTAGAGCGTCTTGTCTAGTCCTCTTTGTGCTCTGTTTATGTCTCTTACATTACTTCCATGTTTGCTAAATACAAGGATGAAGAGTCTTGAACCAGTCATGATGTGCTATACATATTATATAGTATATATTGACACTTACTATGGTACCCATTATGTCATTGGATGGTCATATCACCTCGTACTTCGGTACATGACCAAAAAAAATAAAAATAAAAAAATAATTAAAAAAAATTAAACTATATTAGGAAAGCAGGAAGTGAACAAATTACTTTAATTAATTAATTGAACAGTTACTGATTGTTAAAGTACCAGATGGAGGGGTAGAATTTAATAAGCTTTGCTTCTTCCTACTCCTTTTGGACATGTGGAACTGTGAACTGATTATGTGATGCATTCAATTGTAATCTGATGCATGTTCAAATGAAATAAAACCATTACCATAACTTTATAATTGTAAAATAAATGGTTCAATGTGTCCACATGTTTTATGTATTGTGTCCCTACATCCTTTTGACAAAAAAATAAATAAAAAATAAAATAAAATAAAAACAAACTACTAAAAAACTTTAACTATATTATGAAAGCAGGAAGTGAACAAATGTAACAGTTACTGATTGTAAAAGTACCAGATGGAGGGGTAGGATTTAATAAGCTTTGCTTCTTCCTACTCCTTTTGGACATGTGGAACTGTGAACTAATTATGTGATGCATTCAATTGTAATCTGATGCACGTTCAAATGAAATAAAAACATTACCATTACTTTATAATTGTAAAATAAATGGTTCAATGTGTACACATGTTTTATGTATTGTGTCCCTACATCCTTTTGGGCTATCTCATTGTTATTTTCAGAGATGGTGGCCACATTTCCGATCCATCTTTGAGATAATCTGCCCATTGAAATTTAGAGTAAAGCTTGAAAAGGGATTGGCGAACGACTATGAGATGGAATTTCACAGTTGAAAGGATGCCTTGTTTGCGGTTGTCCAGTGATCAGTAATTCTTCTTGTTGGATTTCTTGTCAGACAGATAAATCATTGTGAAGATGGCCCTTTTTTTAAAAAAAATTTATTTTGCTCATCCTGGACTGATAGAATATTCAGCGGGCCTCCCGTCTATCAGTGTCTCAGATTACGTTGCGTTTACACTGCGGCTGTGCAGGCAAGTCCAGAGGAAGTAAGTCAGACAGCAGTTAAAGTCAGCACGGCTTAAGTCCTCCTCAGTACTTCTCTGTCCTCCACTTGGTGGATATACCAACCATCATCTTCTAAAAATATATTAATTATTGTTCAATTCTATATTATGCCGATTCAGGTATGAATTATTGGAAAAATGGTTTCCTACAATCATGTGTGACTCATGTTCAGTTTATTGCATGCATGGTCATTATTTCCGAGGTGTCTGACATGACTCAGTTTGTACATTAGACATACCGCCATATGTGTGAACTGTAAGTAACTGGACCTTATGGTGCTGTTAGTAGGTGTCGTATGGGAAGTAGTTACGTGTTGACTTGCATAGAAACGACAAAAGTCAATACAAGCCGAGCACGGAACTTCACAACTTTCTGTCGTTGAGCAGACGTAGAAACAATTCCGTGCCTTGTTCATAGTTATTAGTCTGATTTTTGGCAAGTTCCCCATTAACTTGCAACAGAAGGAGCCTTTCAGGCATGCACACTGGTGTCTCAGTGTATATGTGTGTTGAGTGTTGGGGGGGGGACGAGGTTAAGGGGGCAGATGTATCAAGAGTGTACGGTGGTTGAAAGGAAGCGGGGTCAGGTTGGAGGCCATAAATACCATAACACCCAACCAGTTGGCCAACTAAGACCTAGGCAAGCTCAGGAGTGGACCCAGTGCATATTAGTATACAAAAATTCAGAATCAGAATCAGAAAAAGGTTTATTGCCAGGTATGATCAAACACAGACTAGTAATTTGTTTTGGTGAAGTAGGTGCAGACACATCTATTAAAAAAAAAAAAAGAATGAAAATACAAATTATACAGAATACACAGTATAAATATATGTACTAATTCAGCAGAATTAGTATTATTAGTATAGTACAGTAAACCTCGGATATACTATCGGACTCGGATATATTGGAAATTCGCTCACAACGGACAGATAAAAAAGAACCAATTTTTCTGTAATGCATTTCCAATAAAAATTCATTGCATATATTGGATTTTTTATAACGGATTTCGCCTATTTCGGACAAAATCTCCAGTCCCGTTCCAATGCATTTCCATTAAATTTCCCTCGCATATATCGGACGGCCGCATCGTGGCGCTCCGATTCGCCGAATCGTGACAGGCCGCTATACGACGTCATTTGCAGCGTTTGCAGCGTTGCCTGCGCGTCCAGGTACATTGGAAACATAGTCAAGGAAGTGCCTTTTTATAACGGATAAAATCCCATTTACGCATATACCGGATATAAATCCGATATATGCGTAAAACGGACATTTTCCGGTATACGCATATAACTGATTTCGCTTATATCGGACAAAACCAGTGGGAACAATTGAATCCGATATATCCGAGGTTTACTGTATAGTATAGTATGACCTATTTAATTTGTCGATTAGCTCATGCTCTTAGTATACTACTTTTTTTTTTTAACCTTTGAACTTGACTTTTGTCTAATGGTTATTTTATACCCTATACCTTTTGTTTTGGATCTTAACCAAATGTTTTTTTTTAATTTTTACACATGCTTATTTTAGTTTTTATTAATGTTCTTATATATTTTAGTTTTTATTTCATTATTTCTATATATACTTTCTATATTCTTATTTTTTTTACGTTTTTATATTTTTTATCCCATATATCCAGTTTCCTCAGTGGGGGCTTTCTGCGCTGGGGGCTGTTCTCGGTTGGGGGCTGGGGTGTCTCCTCTCGTGGGGCTTACCCACTATTTCTATATATGTGCGAGTGTGTGTGTATATGTTGTTGTTGTCTTTCTTTTTGAACATGTAAAGCACTTTGTGCTACATTCTATGTATAAAAAGTGCTCTACAAATAAGGTTTGATTGATTGATTGATTGATAGTATGTTCTGCTTTTCAACATAAGTCTTTGTTTTGACACAGTAGTCTGCAGAACGGGGCCTATGGGCGCGAGAGACTAACTTGTACTTAAAAACTTCAGGAAACGCCTTGATGCATCACTGTCGCTCTGATAACGCTGGGGCTGAATCTGTTGCGGATTCTAAGTAGACCAAGATAGCAGCGTGATCATGCACAAACAGCACAAACAGATAGAGAGGCACGGGCAGATAAATGTCAGACACAAATGGAAAGGAATTTAAACTGTCACTACTATCAGCATTTGTGAGGTTTTTTCAGGATCTAGGTGTTGCAATCACTGTTTCAAAAGTGTTTGATGTTTGTGAGAACAGAGAAAACTAAAATCCCTTCCATTCATGATGCCTGGATTGATAGTTCTCCAGTCATATCTATCACCTGTGCCATGTCAAAACTTTAGTGGAGGCCTTACTTTGCCTTTATTCGTCCCTCAGTGGGGAAATTTGCAAGTTGTGAAACCATTTTCATCCATTTTCCCTTATGTGTATTTCTCCTCCCTTCTTGTCCTGGTTTGCCCTCGCTGATTGAACATGTGCCTTGAAATGCCGTCATCTTCTCCTGCAGAAGGCACACTTGGCCAGTACGCAACTTCAATATGGACTCTTTACTTACTTAATTCATCAATTATCAGTTCATGTAGTCATTCCTTTACCGTTGGGATTGGCTGACATGTTTGAAGACTACATCAGATGCCTAGGATTTACAGACAGAACTGGAGGTAGGAGAGATGAGGATGCTGAGGTTCTCGTTGGGAGTGACCAGGATGGATAGGATCAGGAACGAGTACATCCGAGGGACATTACATGTTAGAGGGCTTGGAAATAAAGTCAGAGAGGCCAGACTGAGATGGTTCGGCGATGGTAGCGCTTCCAGGTCGGAGGCATAGAGGAAGACCAAAAGAGAGACATGAGGGTCGAGGACAGGGTTGATTTGCTATGGCGACCCCTGAAAGGAAAAGCCAAGAAGATGCTCATGATGGGTAGCGGAATCCGTTCCCAAGTTATTTTCCAAACAAAGTCGATATGAAGTGTTTTTAGTGTTCACCTAAAATGCCTTATGGTCATGGTTCTTATTACACCAACTAGTGTCGGGCGCTATAATTGCAGTTGTATACCATCTCCAACTACTTTGTTTTTTTTACGTTTACAATCTTAATTAATATGTCAGACTCAGTTTTGTGTGTACGTTCCTTCTCTCCCGTCTGCTTTCTATATCTGTGTCCATCTCGGCAATCATCTTGGTGCAGTCTGCCAGGCCTGTACTGGCTGAGACTCATGGAGAGGCTTCCGGCACGGGGCTTTTACAGCTGGGAAAGGCATCACGATCCACAGACACAGCACGATTTTAGATATACACCATAATCTCTGGCCATTCAAGCCTTTAACTAAGAAGAGTTCATTGTTCACATGCTGTTTTTTTTTAAATACTTTATTTTTTTTTAGACTAAAAGGACAAACGTTATCCAAAGGTAGGCAAACTGTGTGTATTTTTGTGTCTTGTGATTTTCTCTTGACTCCAAATTTGAGCACTTGGCAGGCACTTGAATGGGTTCCCATGAGCCTCTGCTCGTCTCTATGCTCAGCCCTTCGTGGTCACATGGTTTCCTGAGCAGTCAAGCAAGGCCAGTTGTTTGTCTTGGAAAGTTAGAAGAGCAGGAATTGTAAAAAAAATAAAAAAAAAGTACTCGGTACCCTGTCGGGTTGACAATGCCTGCAGAAGGTCTCACTTGATGAAGAAGGTTAGCACTGGAGCACATCATCACACCTAGACGCAGCCATCAATGGAAAAAGAATGAAAACACACTCGTCACTCGGTGTGATGTTTGTACAGGAGCCGTGTGAACGTGTGCGGGAATAGTCCTGTGACACATACACACACATTCCTATTAAAAACCGACACACCCACACACACACACACACACACACACACCACTCCTTTAAAGAGTATCTGCTGCGTGGTTGTCTGGTCCCTCCAGGAAAAGTGATCATTTGTGTCTTAAAGTGTGGCCAGGATGTGGCTAACACCTCAAGTAAGCATTCGTTTACTATCAATGTCCATGATGGTTAGAGCTCAGCATGTATTACTGTACATGCATGAGTGGGTTTACTATTCAATGTGTACTTTCTGTTGTAACACAGTCAAGTTCAAGTACTGTGTGGGCGTGATCTATCAACACTATTTTGTCAAGATCGTTTTGAATCGTTACTATACAGGGTGGGCTTTACAATATACAATGTAAAGCAGGGGTCTCAAACTCAATTTACTTGGGGGCCACTGGAGCTCGGGTCTGGGTGAGACTGGGCCGCATCAGGTTTTCCAAAAAAAACGCATTTATTAAAAACAAAAACAATTTTAAAAACTTTGCTTTGGTTCCAATTTTCTACAAGAAAAGCTCTGATAAAACATTCCACTGTTCTCAAATATCTTACTTTTTATTTTTCTACACAAAATAAGATGAAGAATAAAGAAAATCAATCAATCAGTAATAAATAAATATAATAATAATAATAATAAAACGGTAAATAATAAAAACTTAAGAAACCACATATAGTTGGTGGGTAGACAAATTATTTTTTTCAGATTAAAATGAACAAAGCATTATTAGAGCCCTGTAGACATGACAAAACACGACTATAGTCACATTTATACTCTTTTTATTGACAACATATTGCGCAACTACAGGGTCTTGAGACACATGCTAACTCGCAAACTAGAGAGCTAGCGACCTAAACGGTAGCCTTCAAGTTATTTCCTTTAAACTTAAATAACCAAAAACTTACCACTTCCACACGGATAGGGAGGATAACTATTAACAGTTATTTAACCTTTAACATGAACATTAATCAAACGTAATAATTTTTTCTGGGTACATGATACCATACAGCATCCATATCAAACTTGCGCGGGCCGCACTAACATTAACCTTTCATATCAAGGTGGGGGCCTCAAACTAGTGTCCTGCGGGCCACATTTGGCCCGCGGGCCGCGTGTTTGAGACCACTGACGTAGAGGTTCTAAAATATGCACTATATGTCTGAGTGCCAGGGGTGTGATTTTCGGTCTTTTTGGAAGAGCGTATGTTCTCTCAGCAATTATTTAACCATTGTGGCTTTGGGGAGCTTTGTGGGGAAAAACTGTTGAAGTGAGTTGATGAGTGTGTCTTTGCCCATTTTCATCACACACATTTTTCTCATCATTCTCATGTCAAATGACTTGACATTTCGTAGAATTCCTAAATACATCAATTTAATGAATTTCATCTATTCAAAATACTGCGGCTTTGAGCACAGATGGAGACGGTATCGCTGGAGGTGATATCTTGTATCATCCTCCTTGACTGTCTTTTTCCATCTGCTCTTGGAATATTGAGTGGGTGGTCTGCAGAGACCAGTGGAAAACCATCACGGCTCATACATAAAAAAACAGACAAACAGGGATCTCTAAAGTTGTTGGAATTGCCTTATAAACTATTTAACAAACGTGCTTTTAGCTTAGCATTTGGAGGGTGCTGACAGCTGGGAACACAGCAACAAACAGTCCTTGTACGCATACACACACACACACACACACACAGATGCACTCAGATCCCTCAGTTGTGTTTGTGCTGCCGCCACGCTCAGGCTGTGGAATGTGTAGGCAGGTGTCCCCAGCAGAGAAGAGGAAGTGTACTCATCACACAGTGTGTATTGTAACATGGTTTTGCAGCACAGTTGTGTTTGTGTTAAGGAGTAGTTATGAGGTAACAGGCTTTTTTCCCCTCCCAAAGGTGTTTACTAACTACTGTGTCATACAGGGCTCTACATTCAAAACAAAAATTACTTGCCCATGGGGAATCCTTAAGGCAGGGGTCTCAAACATGTGGCCCGCGTGCCAAATGTGGCCCGCAGGACACTACTTTGAGGCCCCCGCCTTGATATGAAAGTTTGATATGGATGCTGTATGGTATCATGTACCCAGAAAAAATTATTACGTTTCATTAATGTTCATGTTAAAGGTTAAATAACTGTTAATAGTTATCCTCCCTATCCGTGTGGAAGTGGTAAGTTTTTGGCTATTTAGGAAATATAAGGAAATAACTTGAAGGCTACCGTTTAGGTCGCTAGCTTTCTAGTTTGCGAGTTAGCATGTGTCTCAAGACCCGACAGTTGCGCAATATGTTGTAAATAAAAAGAGTATAAATGTGACTATAGTCGTGTTTTGTCATGTCTACAGGGCTCAAATAATGCTTTGTTCATTTTAATCTGAAAAAAATAATTTGTCTACCCACCAACTATATGTGGTTTCTTAAGTTTTTATTATTTGCCGTTTTATCATTATTATTATTATTATTATTATATTTCATTGTGACCACTTCAAATTGTCACAGCAATGTGATTCACTCACCTGTGCCATCATTTGATTTGCTGCCGCTAATAAAATACTTGTTTAGGAGGCACTGTTTCATCACTTTTTGCTGTTTTCCTTCACAAGTTGTTGAAGAATTAGACCATGTTGGCAGGGACGCCATGATAGATGTTTTCCTAGTCAAACGATCGCTGATTGGTTGATCGGGTGCGGGTAAAACGCAGACTGTGGACTGCGGACCGCGGCCTAAATAAACGATTCTGATTGGTCCATTTCAAGATTTGCAAGGATTGGTTTGCAAATTACCACCGGAATTACGCAGTCCGTGTTTTTTACCAACACCCAACAAGAACCGCTTAAAAAAAAACTCTTGGCAGTATGGCATGCCAAAGTACACTTGCCCGACGGGAATATCACTGATTGGATTTACTTGCCCCAATTTTGTTTTAACTTGCCATCGGTACATCGTTATTGTCGAGCCCTGTCATATTTGCTATCATTGGCTTATTATAAACCTCGAGGAAGTCAATGCACTCAGCAGTGTCCATCAGACATGAGGTTTTTGAGAGACATCTCTCCATGCCGAGTCAGCAGGTATCATCACCCGGAAGGCCATTAACATCCTCACAATACATTTTCACCGGTGGACGCTTCTCTCCTTTGTATCTTTGTTTTTTCAGTGTTAAGTCTTCCTTCTCTTCTATTGTGCTTTGCAATCACTTCAAGACAGTCACATCGTTTCCACAGGAAGCTCATTGAGGGGACAGTGATAACTACTGGTGTGGTGTTTGTGTTGTTCAGGAGTTGTAGAAAATAAGTATGGATCAGTATTGTTGAAACTTTGGAGACTAGGAGCACAACTTGGAATTTTTGTTGCACAAGCACAAAAGTGAAAGGAGCACATCGAAATTGACTTGCAAAGTCAATATTCACAGTTCCTCTCATTTTCACTGTATTACTGATAAATACTGATAAATAAATAGCAACTGTATTCCCTAACCGCCATGTTAAATGTTAAATGGCCATAGTTTTTGCATGTTTGTTGTTTTGTTTTCCAGCGGTCCTTGAATCTATAATAGTTCTCTTCTCCATGACAAAGTAAGAGTTCAGTGCTGATGCAAAAATACATATTTTTCCCACTTGTTTTCCGAATACCGATGTTGTGTGTGAATGTGATAATATTCTCTATGGACAACAATGGTGAGTCGATATTCATGTTGTGCTTTTAATTTCATGTTGTCGGAAGCTACTTTTCTGGGACTTATAGACATAGACATAGACTTTCTTTATCGTCTTTGCACAATAACACAGCAGTGAAATTGCCAACAAAATGTTGTTGCCTGGCTCCCGTATAATAATAAATAATAAATAATAAATAATAAATAATAAATAATAAATAATAAATAATAAATAATAAATAATAAATAATAAATAATAAATAATAAATAATAAATAATAAATAATAAATAATAAATAATAAATAATAAATAATAAATAATAAATAATAAATATGAACAATGTACAGCGTAAACAGTAATTTGTACAAATAATTTAAATAATTTAAAATATTCATTCATTCATTCATTTTCTACCGCTTTTCCTCACAAGGGTCACGGGGGTGCTGGAGCCTATCCTAGCCGTCTTCAGACGAGAGGCGGGGTACACCCTGGAGTGGTCGCCAGCCAATCACAGGGCACATATAGACAAACAACCATTCACACTCACATTCATACCTATGGACAATTTGGAGTCGCCTAGCATGTTTTTGGAATGTGGGAGGAAACCGGAGTACCCGGAGAAAACCCACGCATGCACGGGTTAGAACATGCAAACTCCACACAGAGATGGCCGAGGGTGGAATCGAACCCTGGTCTCTTAGCTGTGAGGTCTGCGCGCTAACCACTCGACCACCTTGCTGCCTAATTTAGAATAAATAATAATAATTTAATGGTGATGTTAAAGGAAGCCATGTTAATTTCCCTACAATGATAATATTTCAGCTTGCATTCAATACATCCATTGCATTTCCAGGGAATCTTTCTCTTCCACCATTACTGTTGTAGATCCCTTATCCCTTTCAGGATCATGGAGACTAATCCAGACCATTTTGTGAGAAAGTCCGGTTAACCCCCAGTCAATCACCGGGCTGACACATAGAGACACACACCCATTGACTGCTACTGATGGCGTGCTGAGTATGTGTGCCGGGTGAGACAATGGGTCTTTGTTAGTGCATGTGATGAGTTCAAGAAACCAACACACGGACACGTATTTTCTCAGAATAGGCCCCCCATAAATGCGTGCTGCTGCTGTGTGTGGAGGATGTGATGGTTTTAAAAGAAGGGTGGGGCAAATCTACTTAGAGCACAGCGCTTTGGACGTGCGGACACACCCACTTGTGTTCTGTGTGAAAGGGTCAGGGGTGAGATGTAAGCCCCTTGGGGTGTCAGATGGGCACTGGGTTCGAATTAGGTCTCACTGGAGGTATTTTACTGCCTTTGACTAAAGAGGTGAGACGCCCCGCACCTTCTGGACACACCCAGGTCGTCACACACCCACTTTTAGAGCTCGACACGGCTGTCATCTTCTATCCCGACGTAAGGTCACATGAGTTGTGCATTGGATTACACTTCAGTGATTGGTGCACAAATGCGCCACCTTTTTATGTTAGAGGTTGGGTGGTCCGTTGATTTATTGTGGTCTCTTATTTGTGTTCCATCACTGACAAATAGGCATTGTGCCGTCCCAATCCAACTAACCAGTATCATCCCACAGCATTGTGTTATTTTATAGTGCATTATATTATTGTTAACAATGGCACTATAATGGTATGTAGGGCAGATTTGGACACTTTTGTTACCGTGGACAAAGAAAAACAAAGAAAAGGCTTGTCCATTCATTGTGGATTGTCATTAAATAATACAAATTTATTTATTCTGCAAAGTGGCTTAAGAAGCTACAGTAGGTGATGACATAGTGACCTTCATCATATACAGTAAACCTCGGATATATCGGATTCAATTGTTCCCACTGGTTTTGTCCGATATAAGCGAAATCCGTTATATGCGTATACCGGAAAATGTCCGTTTTACGCATATATCGGATTTATATCCGGTATATGCGTAAATGGGATTTTATCCGTTATAAAAAGGCACTTCCTTGACTATGTTTCCAATGTACCTGGACGCGCAGGCAACGCTGCAAACGCTGCAAATGACGTCGTATAGCGGCCTGTCACGATTCGGCGAATCGGAGCGCCACGATGCGGCCATCCGATATATGCGAGGGAAATTTCATGGAAATGCATTGGAACGGGACTGGAGATTTTGTCCGAAATAGACGAAATCCGTTATAAAAAGTTCGATATATGCAATGAATTTTTATTGGAAATGCATTACAGAAAAATTGGTTCTTTTTTATCTGTCCGTTGTGAGCGAATTTCCGATATACCCAAGTCCGATATATCCAAGGTTTACTGTAGTTTTATAAATCTGTGAGCTTCTTTTCCTCTTTGAGGTGAAACTGATTATTATTTTGAGCGGTGAGCTGGAAAAATTATAAAAAATTCAATGCACCTCCAGTCCTATCCGTAAACCTTTCACCGTCCATCACTAACCACAGTAGCCCTGGTTTCTTTTCCTCATTTGACTCTCGGTGCACTGCGTCATGCTCTCTACTGTGCCCAAACCGGAATGTTAATCATCAGAAAGCTGCTTTAGATTTGCAACAGTGATTTTGGATTTCAGTTCTTTGAAACGTCAAATTCTAAGTCCCTGTATAAAACTCATGCTCATTGGTGTGTGGGAACTGTAAGCAGAGCGACTGAGTTTATAGCCGGATATGAAAATTGAAACAGATTGATTTATTTCGCTTGATGTCAGGAACGGATTTGCCCGAGTGAGGAAGTAAACCGTGTTGTGTTAATTCACCTCTTTTAACATGTGTGCCGATGCTCACTTGTATTGAACAGCGAGAGAACTGAAATGCTGTAAGAGTTTTTGTGCTGTTTTTCAGGTGATCAAACCGAGGGTTTGATCAATGACAGAATGAGAGCAAATTGTGCAAATACACATTAAGACAAAGCTTAGCCCACAACGAATCATCCAAATAGAGCAAGAGTGGAGCTTGTTTTTAAAATGTCTCTGTTTAAAATGGATACCTGGATGCATTACGGCTAATAAGGTCTAGTCCAGGGGTGGGCAAACTTTTTGACTCGCGGGCCGCATTGATATGACAAAATTTTATAGGGGTGGCAGACTATATATTTTACACGTAACAGTCCACCTGGTATTATTGTATCTGTAAAATTGTCATGCAATCTGCTATTATTATTTATTATTTTATATTTATATTTAAATATTTTAATAATAATAAAATATTATAATAATTACAATAAAATAAAAATAATAATTATTATATTATTATTATGTGAAATATGCAAATATAACAATAATATTATATATAATTAATATAATAATTAGCATTAATATAATAATTATAATAATCATAATAGTTCTAATAATTATTATAATAATCTAATAATAATAATAATAATTATTATTATTATTATTATAATTATTATTATTATTATTATGTGCTTGTGTCCCTTTTTTCAGGAGCACTTTGTAAACAACAGACCATGTCAAAAAACGAAATTGATAAAACCATCAAAAGGTTGGCTCAGGCCATGATGCCAGGTTGTATGTTGAGTTTAAATGAAATACTTTGGAAAGATTGGGCGGGTCGTATTCAAACACTTGGCGGGCCGGATGTGGCCCCCGGGCCGTAGTTTGCCCACCCCTGGTCTAGTCTTTGAGAGAACTCTTCTTTTATTCAAGCCATCTATTCTTATCATGAGATTGACTTTTTTTTGCTGTGTTTTTGTTTCTGTAATGCAGTTTTTGGCACAGTTTTAGGTGGTGACATCATCTTAGTGGTAAAAGTGGATTCTATTATGAGAGGGTGGGTTTGAGGTCGCGTGTGTATGTGCTTTTGCTATTGACGAAAGGTTGTAATAGCCACCATACGTTGTCATTAGAAGAAACAAAGTCAGTGTTTGGATTGATGTATATTTTTATACCCCCGAGGACCGGACAATAAGCTAGTGAAACCTATAAAACTATATCATCCGGTTATGGTTCTTCTGTCCCTTTGCTGCACGCGATGGGAAGTGGCATCACAACATATGGAAACCGTGGACTTCAGAACGAGACCAGATAGCCACAGGCACCACGGTTGGCGTGGAATGTCAACTTGATTAGAAAGAAATAGAGTGGGACCAGAGAAAAGTGGAAGAATGAAAAAAAGAGGCTGGGAGCTCAAAGGAGGGATTCTGAAGTCATGTTTAGGATTAGGGTGAGTTGTGCTGAGGAGCTTACAATATTTTCAGGACTGTGGGAAACCAAAGCCAGGCATGGCAAATCCAATCCCAGCTTGTGTGTGTGTGTGTGTGTATGTAGGTTTGTCTATGTTTAGGTGTATAATACGGAAGTGGGTTTGAAACCCTTCAAGGAATTATGGTGTTTTTCTTATTTTATGTTCTGTGTCAGTGTCACTTTGTTCACCGGTCAACACAACCTGTAGCTACTGTTTATTGTTATATTTAGTCACAAAAATGACTAAATTAGGGTTGGGTAAACTTTTCGACTCGCGAGCCGTCCATATATGGGTCGTCATCAAAGATAACAACATACTTACTCACGGTGCAATAAAACGAAAACACAACACATCCATAGCAAGTTAACTTCACATAAATTAACTGCTATCGTAAATTGGGTTGTAAGGGATGGTGGGGTAATAAGGGACAATTTTTGGAAAAATATTTAAAATGTAATTCTGCCTTTTCATATTAAACAGGAAGCTGCTTTGTGTTGTTTTTTTTCAAAGAAGCATATATTTTTGAACAAATTGTTCAAAAAGAGTTCAAAAAGAGGTTCCCGCACACTTTGTCACTCTCATTCATTAGTTTATTAAGGTAACGTTTTCGGTCCGTTTGATTAAATTATTAAATATTTATTTATAATATTCATTATTAAATATTATATTAAATATTAAAACAAATCATTCAAAAAACATTTTCCTGAAAATTGTTACTTATTACCTCGCCGTCCCTTATAACCCCATTTTACGGTACTACTACGTGGGTGAAAAACGACATCGAAGCGCTAAACATAACACATAACTGTTTTTTACAAGTTCCGCAAAGCATGCTGGGTAGTCCAGCGACAACAACAAAATGATTTATGAACAATAAAATACTGGACATTAAGAGTATGTTAACGTAACCTCCTCGACATATTTTGCAATGGAGCAAAAATGCGACAAACACGGCAAAATGTTGGTAGAGAGAGTACCACTTTGTGTTCGTTGATGTGTTGTGTTGTTTGGATGTACAAGCTACAGATTGCATCGGAATATTCCCTGTACGACTCAAGCGTGCCACAATAGCACTGCAAGTCATGTTGCCGGATAAAGCTTTGATGTTACGGGTTCAAAAACGGAATTTCGAAAAACACGGTTGGCCAGATTAAGACACTTGGGGGGCCAAATGTGGCCCACGGGTCACAGTTTGCTCACCACTGGATTAAATGAAGGTTGCAACTAATGTCATTTTATTTCCTAGCCATTTATTTAGTAGTTTACAAACAAACACAGGGAAAACACGCATAAATGACAAGTACTTACCATTAATGGCCTTTTTCTGCTTTTTTCTTTCACAATTTCTTCTTTCTCAAATTCAGGATCTCTTTATGTTTCAACTTTCTGTTCATTGTCACTGTGCGAGTGATTGACAATGTGGGTAAGTGTCCAAACCCAGAGATTTGTGTATATCTCTTCCTTCACAGCTGATGAGATTACCTGTGTTTTTAACCCCAGCTGAGCATCCCCTCTGAACCCTGACCCCTTCCAGCCAAGAGTCCCTGGAGGTGTCAAATTATATTGAGCAGACCCTAACTCGCCTGCCTATCATAGTTAGTGATTTATCAGCCTCTTCCTGCATTTGTCAAGGTTCTTGCACATGATTGGTAAAGAGCATGCGTCTTTCCATTGAGATTTGAACGTTTCATAATTTTATTTCTAAATGAGAATTTGTATAATTCACCGTATGAATGCTTTTCTTTATCTGTAAAGGCAGTTTGTAGACGTGCATATTTTTCAAACTGAAACAGAATTATTTTTAGCATGAACACTAATGGACCACTTAGGCTTCCTAAATGCCCCTCTGTCCCATTTGAAGTCTGTTTAGATAACGATCATGGGGAGGACCCACCATGGCAAGCAAACACTTTTTTTTTTTTACCCTACATGGTGAAGCTTGATCAATGCCGTGGCTGCAAAATAAAAACATTTACATAAATTTACACAAGGTATCTGTTTTATTCTCTCGCAATCCGCTCACATGCAGAACTTGTGACAATTTGCCGTGTATTAGAGAAGGAACCGGCAATTTCTCAAAGAAAGCATGTGTGTTTGTATTTTCTTGCCAGGGCACGGAGAGGTTGATCCAATAACAACTCTGTTAAACACTGTACTATTGTAGGGTTTTCCATCCTCCACCATCCAAACAGGAGTTAGCATATAGCCTCCTTGTCCTCTCGGTCACTGACTGCCCTATTTTGGCTCAAGGAAATGACTTTGAAGCCCACTTTCCCCCGACTCTCTGATCCACCCTTTAATGAATGAAGAGGCTGTTAAGGTCGCAGGACAGACACGTTACTTATGCATTTGTCGGCACACACACACACACACACACACACACACACACATTCTTTGACCAAATCTAATCATGTGTCTTTCACACATTCTTTGAGGTAGACAAAACTAATTATCACACACAGACCAATTGGTGCAATAATTGGCTTTCTTATTCATATATTAGTGGCCAGAAATATTTCAATATTGAACAAAGCAAAATTAGTTCTCAATCAGAAATCACTCCACACTCTTTATTGCTCTCTGGTTCTACCATATCTTACTTATTGTGTGGAAAAATATGGGCTAATAACTACAAAAGCAATCTTCACTGGCTAAATGTACTGCAAAAAAGGCCAGTAAGGATAATTCATAATGCCGCCTACAGAGAACATACTAACTCCTTATTTTTAGAATCACAAATACTTCAACTTGCTGATATAGTTCATCTAAACAGCTAAAATAATGCATAAGGCTAAAAATAATCAATTACCAAAAAATGTCATCCAATACTTCTCTACAAGAGAAGGAGAAATATGATCTCAGGGAAGAAGTACATTTGAAACACTTCTATGCTAGGACTACGTTATGCTAGCCATAGCATTTCAGTATGTGGAATCAAACTATGGAATGGATTGAGTAAGGAAATCAAACAATGCACAACGATGAGCCAATTCAAGAAACAATACAAGCAGTTGATGTTTGCTAAATACAAGGATGAAGAGTCTTGAACCAGTCATGATGTGCTATATATATCACTATATTGACACCTACTATGGTACCCATTATGTCATTGGATGCTCATATTAACTTGTCAAATAAAACTAAAAAAATTAAAATAAAAAAACTAAAAAAAAAAATTAAAATTATATTCTGAAAGCAGGAAGTGAACAAATGTAACAGTTACTGATTGTAAAAGTACCAGATGGAGGGGTAGGATTTAATAAGCTTTGCTTCTTCCTACTCTTTTTTGGACTGTGAACTGATTGTGTGATGCATTCAATTGTAATCTGATGCATGTTCAAATGAAATAAAACCATAACCATAAATCTAAGAATATTTGAAGGTTTAAGTGAAAAGAAAACTCTAAGTTGAACTTTTTGTTGTTAATATGATATGACCCGTGATGGCAGCTAATTTATTATGACAGTTTGGCTTGGCAAAACATTGAGCAGAAACATAGTAACTCAGCTGTCGGGTTTCCACCGTCTTACTGCATTTTACTCGAGAGCGCTTTGACTGATAGCTTGGCTGAAGTGCAATAATTCTGCAAGATAGTTTGATGGCTGGGGACTACCACGGGTTTTGTGGTATGTTTATGTTGTCGATTTGTAGCCTCGATTCCCACATGCCATTTGCATGGTAAACCTCAGAAATTGTACCATAATAGCCACAAAAGGCTCCCCACCCTCACAAAGTTCACCAATGTCTTGTTTTCCAGTGATTCCAGTTTCTTTTGTTGACATTCCTCTAATATTGTGGTGGATGTGGAGACGGGCCCTGGTGGGATTGTAAACCTCTGTCAAGTCCAGATGACTTTGGCTGGGCTTCGGTGGTAAAAAAAAAAAGGGTGGGAACTGCGTTGGGTGTGGCTGAATCACTTGGAACTACTTACCTTATCTATAGACTTTAACTCGGTTAAGGCGCTGTTAATTTGAGCAATTAGGGTAAAAATTCATTCCAGCATATCACCTGCAGAATGATTACACAATTCCTGCGATCTACTAATCTAACTGAAGGATGAGTCTGCAGTGCGTGAGCATTAACATAATCAAACCAGTTAATTAAAAACACTCTGGGTTCTTTAGCAAAGTATGTGTTCTTGTTGTCTTGGTGTTCTTGTTTGAACACAAAGTAACCGAAGAGAAGTACAGACATTACTATTGTGTTCTTTTGTGCACAGGAAAGTGATTTTGTTTGCCTGACATGTTCTTTGTAGTGGTCGCCTTCTGCTAGAGGCAGCCTTTTTCATTGTTAGGAACGGGGAGTCAGCACATATTATACAAGTCAGATTTTGCATCGAGTGGACGAGAGAGACAGAGAGCGAGAGAGAGCTGAAGTTAGACTTTTATAACCTTGTTCCCTTCGTCAGTTACTCTAGCACAGTGGTCTCAAACACGCGGCCCGCGGGCCAAATGTGGCCCGCAGGACACTAGTTTGAGGCCCCCGCCTTGATATGAAAGTTTAATGTTAGTGCGGCCCGCGCAAGTTTGATATGGATGCTGTATGGTATCATGTACCCAGAAAAAATTATTACGTTTGACTAATGTTCATGTTAAAGGTTAAATAACTGTTAATAGTTATCCTCCCTATCCGTGTGGAAGTGGTAAGTTTTTGGCTTTTTAAGTTTAAAGGAAATAACTTGGAGGCTACCGTTTAGGTTGCTAGCTCTCTAGTTTGCGAGTTAGCATGTGTCTCAAGACCCTGCAGTTGCGCAATATGTTGTAAATAAAAAGAGTATAAATGTGACTATAGTCGTGTTTTGTCATGTCTACAGGGCTCTAATAATGCTTTGTTCATTTTAATCAGAAAAAAAAATAATGTGTCTAACCACCAACTATATGTGGTTTCTCAAGTTTTTATTATTTGCCGTTTTATTATTATTATTATTATATTTATTTATTACTGATTGATTGATTTTATTTATTTATTTTATTTCCTATTTCTTATTTTGTGTAGAAAAATAAAAATTAAGATATTTGAGAACAGTGGACTGTTTTATCAGAGCTTTTATTGTCGAAAATCGGAACCAAAGCAAAGTTTATTCATTGTTCTGTTTACCTGATGCGGCCCAGCCTCGCCCAGACCCTAGCTCCAGTGGCCCCCTGTTAAATTGAGTTTGAGACCCCTGCTCTAGCATCAATATGGATTTCATGAACTAAGTAATGTACTGATTCAGGTTTTGATATTGAATAGAGTATTTGAGTGGGGTGTCACAGTGTGAATCCATAAAAAAAAAAATCTCCCACAGAAGACTCCCATAGACATGTTTGCAAGTAACCGGGTTCTTCAATCTCTCTGTGTTTGTGAGTTCCTGAGTTCTAGGGGGTGTGAGGTGATAGACAGGAACAGGAAGTGGAAAGTAGAGTTGATATGAGGCAAGGAGCAGATCTGTTTTCCAAACGGTTAATATACTAAGACAAATGCACTTACTTGTACAATAAATGCCTAGTTTCTCTTTCAATTTAAACAGTGGCAGCAGGGGTAAGTGAAAACGTTAACAGAGTCGAATACCCACCACCTTGTAAGTTTTGAACGACTCAGTCAATATTCAACCGCCTCGGCACTGTAGCTCGATTTATGCTTGCAATTACATTTACACTCACAGTTGACCTATCTTTTATAGAGCAATAAAGACATGCGTTAATGCGTGGGGTGCAGTTGACACCATGTTGCTGCTTAAGTCTGCAACCGTTGTTTGATGACTGTGCAATGATATAGCAGGTTGTGTTTGGATTAGGTCATAAAACCAAATGAACCATAAAAACGAACACATCCGAGAGGCGGTTCAAGCAAATAAGTTCAGGAGAAACTCTTCTCACAATTCAACACAAGACACCTGACCAACAATGGTCTTGTTGAATAATGCTGCTTGTTTACAAATATGGCTGATATCATAGCTTCTTACAATGGGATCAGCTTGGTCCTATTCATGCTCTGTTAGCCACGTATCTTTGGTAATGGTAATGGTAATGGTTTTATTTCATTTGAACATGCATCAGATTACAATTGAATGCATCACATAATCAGTTCACAGTTCCACATGTCCAAAAGGAGTAGGAAGAAGCAAAGCTTATTAAATCCTACCCTTCCATCTGGTACTTTTACAATCAGTAACTGTTACATTTGTTCACTTCCTGCTTTCATAATATAATTTAAAAGTTTTTTTAATTTTAATTTTTTTAGTTTTATTTGACAAGGTGATATGAGCATCCAATGCCATAATGGGTACCATAGTGCGTGTCAATATAGTGATATATATAGCACATCATGACTGGTTCAAGACTCTTCATCCTTGTATTTCGCAAACATCAACTGCTTGTATTGTTTCTTGAATTGGCTCATCGTTGTGCATTGTTTGATTTCCTTACTCAATCCATTCCATAGTTTGATTCCACATACTGAAATGCTATGGCTAGCATAACGTAGTCCTAGCATAGAAGTGTTTCAAATATAGTTCTTCCCTGAGATCATATTTCTCTTGCATTTTTCAAGAGATATCTACTGACCTTGGTGCATGCTTGCGACTGACAAGGTCTGAACTATTTTTCAAATGTGCTGCAAACAATCCTTCAGGACTTCATTGCATTGTAATCTTACCATGATATTTTGTGTGCCTAATTTTGTACAACGAAACCCGTCTAACAACGGTTCATACTATTTTAATTCAGTTTAGTGGGAGCAGCCATCAGTATGTAAATCTAATTTAGACATGTAGGTAATCCATACTCCACATAACGTAGTTTAAAATATGTTTTTACACAGACTCATATATTCGCTTTGTTGGGGGCGGCATGGCTTGGGGGTCCATGGTTCCATATAGGAAATCCCACACGAGACCAACCCATTTTAGCATAGCCATGCAATGGAGAATTATATTGAATTATTTTCTTTCCTTCCAATGCCATGAATTCTACATCTCAGCTCTTGAGAACCAGTCATTTCCCACCACTGGGTCACAGTAGGTAAAGTGGAGGCTTTTAGGGAGCTTTACAAAGAAATCCCCAACTAAAGCTCCTTCTTATAATTAATAACTTGTTTGCAGGTTGTTTTGTAAAAACAGGAACAAACTCCAAATCCCATGTATTTCCTGAAAAAACATCAGTAGTAGTTGTTGGGGGCTGGCAATCATCAAACCTTTGTTTGTATTGACCGTTCCTATTTCCTGTCGTCACATAGGCTGTGAAAAGTTGTTCATGATTTAGTTAGTGTCTGATCACCACTCTAAATTAATTGCGATGTTGTGTCAATGGCTTTAATTGCCATTATATTAAATGCATGATCATGTGAAGTATGGGGTAATAACTACAAAAGCAATCTTCACTCGCTAAATGTACTGCAAAAAAAGTCAGTAAGGATAATTCATAATGCCGCCTACAGAGAACATACTAACTCCTTATTTCTAAAATCACTAATACTTCAACTTGCTGATATAGTTCATCTTCAAACAGCTAAAATAATGCATAAGGTTAAAAACCAGTTACTATGGTACCCATTATGTCATTGGATGCTCATATCACCTCGTACTTCGGTACGAGGTACATTATTTAAAAACAAAAAAATAAATAAAAAAAAACTATTATGGAAAGCAGGAAGTGAACAAATGTAACAGATACTGATTGTAAAAGTACCAGATGGAGGGGTAGGATTTATGACCTCGTACTTTGGTAGGTAACAAAAATAAAAATAAAAATAAAAATAAAAATAAAAATAAAAATAAAAATAAAAATAAAAATAAAAATAAAAATAAAAATAAAAATAAAAGCTATATTATGAAAGCAGGAAGTGAACAAATGTAACAGTTACTGATTGTAAAAGTACCAGATGGAGGGGTAGGATTTAATAAGCTTTGCTTCTTCCTACTCCTTTTGGACATGTGGAACCGGGAACTGATTATGTGATGCATTCAATTGTAATCTGATGCATGTTCAAATGAAATAAAACCATTACCATTACCATTACCAAGTCACCACTGGCTGCCTACCGGTAGTTTATGTTCCCGATCATAACTCACTTTTTTATTTGGCCTCATTACCATCGATTACATGTAACACGTTTACACATTTACTCGGTAAATACAACCAACAATTGTTCTCCACAGGCAATGCTGGGACTTGTTTGCGATCCTCACCAACATTATATGTCTGCTATAAATTCCTTTCTCCCTGTTTTTCGTTCCCGTAGGTGTCTTGTCCCTGCCGGCCCATTTCAGTCCTTATACAGAGAATCAACAGACTTCTGTGGACTGCAGGGAGGATGCCTATGCCCAACTAGAGCTCAGGACGCTGGAACAGTCCCTGCTGGCTACCTGTGTGGGCAGCATCTCCGAACTCAGTAAGTCATGTAATACACTTACTTCAGTGTAGCTAAATATAATAGTGTTGTGAAACAGGTGACAATATCTGACGTGCTATTTCATCTCTCAAATACTGAAGTTGACAAAGGGTGAACTTCAGAAGGGATGGAGAATCTTTTATGTGACAGAAATGGAGTCAGTTTTTCTGTTCTTGTACTGCATTTTGATTGAAATGCACATCAAAATGTTGCACTGATGGACCAGCTAGTCTGTTTTTTATTACAGAGCTGCAAACGTGACTCTATTTTCACTTTTTTTCCAATACATTTACATGGTAGTGTCATGAATCATGATGCCATTACGGGGTTTTTTTTGTATAAACAAGCAAGGGTGCATGATGGTATTGACCTCTCAACCTTCCCTTCCACCTAATTCTTTCCTGGCGCCATCCCGTTTGAATAGATTTCCCCTATTTTCCCTGTATTTTAACTTTAATGGAAAAACAAGAGTAGACATTTGTTAAAAAATATGACATAAATAGCAGAATTGTTTGTATTTTCCATAGAAATGTTTGACAGGCATGCACCAAGCATCATACATCATTCATATACAGTAAACTTCAGATATATCGGACTCGGATATATCGGAAATTCGCTCACAACGGACAGATAAAAAAGAACCGATTTTTCTGTAATGCATTTCCAATAAAAATTCATTGCATATATCGGATGTTTTATAACGGATTTCGCCTATTTCGGACAAAATCTCCAGTCCCGTTCCAATGCATTTCCATGAAATTTCCCTCGCATATATCGGATGGCCGCATCTTGCCGCTCCGATTCGCCGAATCGTGACAGGCCGCTATACGACGTCATTTGCAGCGTTTGCAGCGTTGCCTGCGCGTCCAGGTACATTGGAAACATAGTCAAGGAAGTGCCTTTTTATAACGGATAAAATCCCATTTACGCATATACCGGATATATGCGTAAAACTGACATTTTCCGGTATACGCATATAACGGATTTCGCTTATATCGGACAAAACCAGTGGGAACAATTGAATCCGATATATCCGAGGTTTACTGTACATACTGTACATGCCGCTATAATATAGTTGCTACCCGAGTGTGTTATGTCAGTACTGTATAGGTCATAACATAATATATACAATATTTACTCTACTTCACATGACAGTAATGGAAAACTGGGCTCAATCCAGTTCATTGAAAGATCTATTTCAAAGGTCATCAGCAAAGGAGTAGAAGAGCGTTGTGGACACGGTGGATGAATGAGGTTTAGGTCCGAGTAAAGGATGGAAAGTCTGTTGTGACAAGGGTAAGAGGAATAGGTTTGGTGCTCGTGCTATATACGTTTCCTCTTTCCAAGGGAGCAAACACTTTGCCATTTGTTCCCTCGAACACAAGACCACGTTCATACACCACCGTCGTTAGCTGGTCGTTAAGAAAGTGAACGCACACTCTCTCACACAGACGCACTCTTTCTCCCACTTTGCTCAGTGGACTCTTTGTGCCACGTTGCCCTAGTGGTATGAATCCGAGCTGGTCTGGGCAGGGCTGGCATGCTTCACACTCTTTGGCGCCTACAAACACAAACAGACACACACAGGCAATGTGTTCGCTGATATCCAACACACGAGCAAAACACAGAGGGCTTGGCACTCTGATGTGAGGCCAAGGAGACCATACAGGAGCGTCTGTACTTGGCTGCTCAGTCCTCTTGGATCTTTACAGAGGACTTGGCAAGACACACGGACACACGGCATACTTGAACAGGATGAATATTGAATGGAACTCTACTAAATATTTTAGCAAAATATGCAAAACTGATACTGAAAAGTGAAAAGTTGAATATTTTGGCCAGTTGTAGTCCTCGATCCAACTATGGTGCACTTGTGTGATAGGGTGCAATCATTTTTCTTTATGACTTTTTAAATAAATAAAAAACAACAAGAAACCATTCTCGAAAGGAACCCTAAAAAGCAATCTTAGAGATGTAGTATTTCATTTTGGTGTTTCGCCCCTGACAGCTAGTTCGGGCCTCAGGGCTCAATATGGGTTGTAAAACCAGGCAAAGACTCCATCTCAGGCGAGGATTCCTCGGAGACCTCCTGGGTGGACTGCTGTTAGCGGTTAACACAAAGGAGGCCCTTCAGCTTTAAGTGGGGTCTGTTTAAGGAGAGCCAACCCTATCTAACCCAAACTCTTTAATGCACACACACACACACACACACACACACACACACACACACACACAAACTGGCCAAAACCCCAAGCCTCAACCCCTGCACTGCCCCAGTCATGCTAATCCGGTTAGAAATTAACCCTGCGGTAATCACACTAAATGAGTGCTATATGATACCAAGTTCAGCTTGGCCTGTTTCACTCTCCCTTGTTCTTTTCTACCCACAACACCCCCTTCTCGACACACACACACACACACACAAACACACACAAACACACACCCTTCCTGTGATGACTGATAGTCCATTCATTGCTCTTTACATTTGGGACAAATATGGTCATGCAAATGCTCTCCCAATGCCCTGCAATTCCCCTTTTGAATAATTCTGTTTAGTTTGGCACTAAATTGGTCCAAATGTGAACAGTGTTTTTATTGTTTTATTTTATTTTATTGTTTTTATTGCTCTATGCACACTTCAAGTGTGAACTTATTACAACACCATCGTTGTTATGGTAATGGTAATGGTTTTATTTCATTTGAACATGCATCAGGTTACAATTGAATGCATCCCATAATCGGTTCCCAGTTCCACATGTCCAAAAGGAGTAGGAAGAAGCAAAGCTTATTAAATCCTACCCCTCCATCTGGTACTTTTACAATCAGTAACTGTTACATTTGTTCACTTCCTGCTTTCATAATATAGTTCACGTTTTTTGTTGTTTGTTTTTTTTTGTTTTACTTCCCACAAATTGTAAAGTTTTACCCATGCGTAATCCCAGCAATTTTTCAAAAGCCGTCCCTTTTTGATGATTTTGACTGATTTTTCAAGGCACACAGATTATGGTGTTCTAGGGCACTCATCTGTCATCGGAAAAAAAACATTAGTTTCTACATTTTTCTGTTCTCTAGTAATCAGTTACATTTGTTCTTTTCTTTTGTTTGTTTTTTTTTAATAATGTACCTCGTGCTGAAGTACGAGGTACTTACTCCAGTTATAGTTGTACTGTAGTGGGAATATTTTTTTTTTCTTTATATTTTTTTATTCTTTATTTTTTCTTTTTTTTTTTAAACAAAACGTCAACATTAATACAAACAAACTCAAAACAAAAAGGGGGCACTGGACATACACAGTGTACAATTTACATTTACATTTACATTCCTTGTCATGGTGCAATTTCAGTCATTTCCTTGGTTTCTGTCCGTGAACAGTGTCCATTTCACCCATTTTTCTCAACACATGTCTTCTTCAGTCCTCAATCTATGTGTTAATAGTTCCATATCGTGTATTGTGTTCATTACACAAAGCCAGTCCTCCAGTACCGGGGGTCTTGGATTAAGCCATTTTTTTGGTAATGGATTTTTTATATACTACCAACATGATATTTATATAAATATAAATATATCTTCCCTTAACACAAAGTCTCCCAGATACAATATCTCGCATGAAAAAGTCACACTGTAACCCAAAATCCGAAGGTTTTACAGGCCCTCTTCCAAAAATCGGTGATATTTGGGCATAACCAAAACACATGTGAATGGTTAACATTGACTGTACCACACTGACGCCAACATGGCTGGGTAACTTTAAGATATTTTGTTTAATTTCTGGTGTAATGAAAAAAAAATCAGATTATATTCTTCCAGCAATGCTCCCTCCATACCCGAGATGAAGTGGGAATATTTTTATAATCAACAGTGATACTTAGTACATACCGTACACATGAATATACTTTTATGCATTGACACAGCTAATAGACATTTAACTGTATCATGTTTTATTGGTACTGTTGATCTGTTATCTGTTAAGGTATTACCAACTTCAGTAGTTGATTTAGAATCGGCATCTGGCTGTGTTTACCGATAATGACACCGCTAATGACAGATACCATAGATAAGTGCCGGAGTGTTAAATGTAAGTGGTTTAGGAAAAGGGGAATTCCGGTTAAATTGGAATCCTGCAGAGTTTACATTAAGCACCAGATTTCTTGTTATTTGTTTTTAAGATTTGTGTAAGGGGTCTGACTACAGGTCGGTGTCGATACTTTTCTCAGCACGGGAATCATTTGATGTCATTTTTTTTCCAGGTGACCTGGTATCCCGTGCCATGCACCACATGCAGCGTCTGAGCTCAGTGCGTCCAGGTTTGAGTCCAGCTCGCCATGCACGCCCACAGCAGCCTGTGTCCTGGTCACCTGACGCCCTCCACACCCTCTATTACTTCCTGCGATGCCCGCAAATGGAGTCCATGGAGAATCCCAACTTAGATCCCCCACGCATGGCGCTAAGCAAAGAGAGGTAAGAGTCATGCATGAACGCATGAGATATGAAAGGGGACCGATTATGCTCATTTTCAGCTCTTTGTATTGAGTTGTGCACTTCTATAGAGCAGCTACACATAATAACCCACACATAAAGCTTTCTAGATCTTCCAGATTCTGCACTTCCTGGCATCGTTTAACACAAGAATACGACATTTATAGGTCAGAAAAAGCCTAAAAAAATAACAAGTCACTTTTAAGGTTCTGTACAAACTTGTATGACAGAATTTAGAATCACCTTTTGACTGGTTGGTCATGTTTGTCAACTGTCTTTGTTAATGCATGCAATACCACATATGTATTTATACAATGTTATTTTTTGATGATGCAACTGCACACTGATGGATGACACTTTTAGAGCAGCTTTAAAAAGCCATAAAAAGAGCCACAATGCATTTCATAAGAGCTGAAATTTACGTGCACTTTCACTTTTCACTTGTGGTATAGGTTAGATCAGGGGTGGGCAAACTACGGCCCGGGGGCCACATCCGGCCCGCCAAGTGTTTGAATACGGCCCGCCCAATCTTTCAAAAGTATTTAATTTAAACTCAACATACAACCTGGCATCATGGCCTGAGCCAACCTTTTGATGGTTGTATCAATTTCGTTGTTTGACATGGTCTGTTGTTTACAAAGTGCTCCTGAAAAAAGAGACACAAGCACATAATAATAATAAAAATTAAAATAATAATTATTATATTATTATAACTATTATGATTATTATATTTATTATATTAATGCTAATTATTATATTAATTATATATAATAATATTGTTATATTTGCATATTTTTACATAATAATAATATAATAATTATTATTCTAATTTTGTTTTAATTATTATAATATTTTATTATTTTTAAAATATTTAAATATAAATATAAAATAATAAATAATAATAGCAGATTGCATGACAATTTTACAGATACAATAATACCAGGTGGACTGTTACGTGTAAAATATATAGTCTGCCCCCCCCCCCCCCACCCCCACCCCACCCCCCCCGGAAATTTTGTTATATCAATGCGGCCCGCGAGTCAAAAAGTTTGCCCACCCCTGGGTTAGATGTTTCATCTCCCTGTTTTAGTCGGGAACTGATATTTTGCTGAACCTTTTTTTTGTGATGAAATACGGGAGTCTAATCTTTCTTTTGGTATAGTTACCATATTTAAATAACCATATAACACAATATTCTGTGTACCAAAACTGGAACCATAGGCCACAAAGGTTTTATCGCGCCTCACCTTTTCTCAACATTGTTCTCGTGTGAAATACACACTTCAAAAAAAGTGTTCAGTGGGCAAATTACAGGTAAGCAAGAACCTCCAGGTGTTAATGTTGATGTAACAGCAGAGGGAACTACGCCTCAGAAGGAGATTTAGGCCAAAGACGGCTGGTTTTAAGGATTTTAGGAGGGCGCTAATAGCATATACTTCTGTTAGGAGCGCCTCAGATCTTATTTTGGTTGTGGAATAACCTGATAATTTCTTATTTGCTGTCCTGGGAGGTTTTTTTTTTGGTGTCATTTGTCCTGTTAAAGCTAAAACAACGATGTTTTGGTAATGATGTAAGGTAAAATGACTTTATTACTGACAACTGAATGTGTGTTATAAAGTATGTGTGACACGCATTCATTATAACAAAGAAAAATGATAAATGCACTACTGCAGTGGTCCCCAAACTAAGGCCCGGGGGTCGGACACGGCCCACTTCCACATTTGTCCGGGCCCCCTGAACAATAAAGCATGATAACCAAATGGTAACCTATTGTGACGTGACTACAACCACACTTTTGCCCCAGTCATAGAACATAAACAAACATACGACCCTGACCCTGGCCCCCTTCAGAGGAAAGAAAAGTCATGTGGCCCTCACTGGAAAAAGTTTGGGGACCCCTGCACTACTGTCTAAGATTAAATACGATGTTGTTTTAGAGTGGTTTAGAGAATATGTCATTAAATCATTTGAAAAACCAGCTGATTTCCACACACACACATTTAAAGATGACCCAAGTCCTCATTAGTATCAAAGGTAATATAGCAGCAAATAAACACCCGTCCTTTACTTCTACTTTTACTGGCAGGTTCTAGCAAGTGTTCAGGTGTTTTTAATGTTGGGTGTATATCAGCTACAGGAAGTGATTGTACTTTGCGCCGTCCGTGACATTCACTTCACACATTTTAGTACCTGTGAATGACAGCAGGGCCCAGGTGAGGGGGTGTGGGTAGTGCAAGACTGGTTGTGATTACAATTACAGTCCTAGCGCCTGGTAATGATACAGACGTCTCCCCTTCAGCGGGCCTCACCATTTGCTCTTGTTGAAGTCAGCGGTTCCCCAAGATGGAATCTTGGGTGGAAAACCCCCAAAGCCACAAATCTGTGTGGGCCACGCCATCAAGTATTAGTAGACCATCTGAGCGGACTAATTGCAGTATCTTCAAAGCAATGCTAGATACTTTTGGAGTACTGGAATGCCAGTGACTTGCCAATGTTTTTTTTTTTTTTTTCTGTGCATGCCCATATCTTTGTTGCGCACATGCTACCAGACCACGCTTGTATCAGGATTGAAAGTACGATTCCCTCCGAAACGGCTCAGCAGCGATAAATAAATTTAGAACTATGATGTTTGATGACAATCACAGATTATGCAAATTATACCCGGGTACCATCCAAAACTACCCTGATATGGGAAGTAGTACACATTGATGACCTCACCTATTCCAAATAAGGCACCCATTGTCTTTGATTTAACTGAATCCACACTGAATGCACTCCTATAGAGCAGCTACACATAATAACCCGCACATAAAGCTTTCTAGATCTTCCAGAATGTGCACATCCTTGTGCAGCGTTTACATGAAATTGCTGTTGTTATATCACAAATTAGCATATTTTCTTTCATTCATTCCTTCATTTTCTATCGCTTTTTCCTCACGAGGGTTGCGTTGGGTGCTGGAGCCTATCCCAGCTGTCTTCGGGCGAGAGGCGGGGTACACCCTGGACTGGTGGCCAGCCAATCACAGGGCACATATAGACAAACAACCATTCACACTCACATTCATACCTATGGACCAGTCGCCAGAGATGGCCGAGAGTGGAATCAAACCCGGGTCTCCTAGCTGTGTGGCCTGTGCACTAACCACTCGACCACCGTGTAGCACAAATATCGAAAATTTTGTTGTAGACAAACAACCATTCACACTCACATTCATACATATGGAGAATTTGGAGTGGCCAATTAACCTAGCATGTTTTTGGAATGTGGGAGGAAACCGGAGTACCCGGAGAAAACCCATGGGGAGAACATGCAAACTCCACACAGAGATGACCGAGGGTGGAATTGAACCCTGGTCTCCTAGCTGTGAGGTCTACACGCTAACCACTAGACCACCGTGCCGCCCGCATATTTTCTCATCTACCATAAATTTAGTGTTTTAGTTTAACATCAGATCATCTTACACACCTTCTATGGAGTCTTTATTAGAGCAATCAGACTCTAGATCAGTCAGTACCTTGACCAAAGTCTGTCCCCTTAACTTCAGAGTTCTGTGGACATGTAAGTGTTCCATGGTTCCAACCCTTTGGGGAAAAATATCGGAACTTTCCCAACAACCTGAAGAGAATTAGTAGACTGTCAAAGCTCATGATGAAGAAGGCGGCGTGACTCGGAGATAATATTTCTGTGTGTGACTATGTATAAACAAGTGTGTGAAAGTTTGTCTTTACAAGCCCGTGTGTGTGTGTCTATCCTGCTGTTTCAGATCTCTCAGCTAGTCATAAGAACTATCTGGTTTCAGTGCTAACAGACGTACAGGCTTTGATGTTGTAACGACTTGGACAGAGCTCAGGTTTGTGTTTCAGGCTGAGGGGCATAACCCAGACGTTAGGGTCAGATGGGACGTGTAAAGAGGTGTCCCGATACTATGTACCAGGCACGGAGTCTGGTAGTGTTGAAGAGATTATGCATTGAATGCATTCACACGCGTGCACACGCATGTTTGCACACGCAGTTCGGTTCCAAATGTGAAAATTGTAAATAGATCATAGCGGTATATTTGGAAATAAATGTGTATTTCCATGCGAAACAACCATGTTACACCCGCAAACGTAATAACTGCCCACAAATGTAATACAAATCTGCAGCTTTGAATGTAATAATCCCGCAAATGTAATAAATTTACCACAAATGTAATAAAATTTGCCTACTGCAAACGTGATACTGAATTTCCTGCAAATGTAACAACAACAAAATATCATTATTTTGCTTCATATTACATTTGTGGGAAGTTATTACATTTACAGATTTTCACTTTCCCACATATGTAATAATTTCCTAAATTCAGTATTACGTTTGCAGTAGGCACATTTTTTTATTTATTACATTTTTGCGGGGATTATTTGCGGGATTATTACATTAAAAGCTGCAGATTTGTACTACGTTTGTGGTTTATTACGTTTGTGGGCAGTTATTATGTTTGCGGGTGTAACAAACCATCTGTTTGTGTTGTTTATGGTAGTTTTATATATTTTGGTTAAGTACATATGGCTCCATTTGTGTCAAAGTGAAAGTATATTTGATGTTCTACTGTTCTATGTTCTACTGCTGATTACTAGAGAACAGAAAAATGTAGAAACTAATGTTTTTTTTTCTGATGACAGATGAGTGCCCTAGAACACCATAATCTGTGTGCCTTGAAAAATCAGTCAATGTCATAAAAAAGGGACGGCTTTTGAAAAATCGCTGGGATTACGCACGGGTAAAATTTTACAATTTGTGGGAAGTTAAAAAAAAAAAAAACTTAAACTGTATTATAGAAAGCAGGAAGTGAACAAATGTAACAGTTAGTGATTGTAAAAGTACCAGATGGAGGGGTAGGATTTAATAAGCTTTGCTTCTTCCTACTCCTTTTGGACATGTGGAACTGTGAACTGATTATGTGATGCATTCAATTGTAATCTGATGCATGTTCAAATGAAATAAAACCATTACCATTACCATTATCATTACAATAAAGTGCACAAAATTACAGAAGTTAATGAGGAGCGAACCTACCTAACCCTAACCACTACTCATTAGTACCTCATTAGTTCTTCATTCATGTACCAGTGTATTTTTGTGTACCGTATTGTAAAGTGAGACCTAAGCAAGAATGAAGAACATTAAACTGCCGGGATGCCCTGAGGCCATCAGGAAAACGGACACTTTGGCGCAAATGCGTGTTGAGAGGAGGTACGCCATTAAGAGCAGTCTGTTCTTCATCCACTCCAAGAAACACGGCTTTCTTATCACTCCACACCCCTGGCGTTAGAACCAAAATGACCACCCAGTCCCTTTTCTTAATTTAGACATACTACACCTGCCACCTCAACATTTCCCCAGCACTCAACCCCCCCGCCCCTGCAGGCAGCCATCAAGCCCATCTTTTTATGATCTTCTTGTCTGCTTGTTTAACATCCCAGAACTTTAAACAGCTAAATAGGAGACCTTTAAGGCTTTAAATGCACCATAATGTTTGCGTGTAGGGAGACTTCAGCAAGGTTATGTTAGATATGTTGGATATAGGGGTGTTTATTGGTAAGAATCTGGCGATACAATACGTATCACGATACAATATATCACGATACTGCTAACAAGGCGATATTTTTTTTTCTTGTAGTTAAAGATTATTTCCTGGAAAAAACTGAATTACACCAGCAATATGCACTTACTAAACACATTTTTATTCCATTAGAACAGTATGTTATGCTGTATCACAAACTCTCCTCTGTAAAAAAAACTTAAAGTGTAGCATTTGGATAAATAAAGCTTTAACATCCAGCTTTAAATTTACCAAAAAAAAAACCAACATAAAAAACAAATAAATAAAATTATGTCTTAAGATCCTGCTCAAATGTTCACATTCTATTAGCTGGGAAAAAATGCAGCTAAATAATAATAATAGCTAAATAATAATAATAATAATAATAATAATAATAATAGCTAAATAGCGAAATCTGCAGATTTGAATGTAATAATCCCACAAATGTAATACATTTCCCACAAACGTAATAAAATTTGCCTACTGCAAACATACTGAATACTGAATTTCCTGCAAATTTAATAGTTATTAAATTTAATAGTTATTTGCAGGAAATTCAGTATTCAGGAAATTATTACATATGTGGGAAAGTGAAAATCTGTAAATGTAATAACTTCCCACAAATGTAATCTGAGACAAAATAATGTGGTTTGTTGTTGTTGTTTGTTCTTTCTTCTTTGAATGAGGGCAAATGTGTAGATGTAATTTTGAGGATTTTAACAAGATAATTCTTTTTTTTTTCTTTTTTTGTGGAAGAAATATTATTCAAATAGTATAATTTGAATACATTAAAGGATTCTTTAATTATGAAATTATAATTTATTTTAAATTAAA